>NC_072012.1:40556817-40691817 GCF_027791375.1 Indicator indicator | reverse complement strand
AAATTACATCTTTTTCTATGATGAGATATAGAGTGGCAGACACCTTGGAGGGAAGGGATGCCATCCAGAGGGACCTTGACAGGCTGGAGAGGTGGGCACAAGCCAACCTCATGAAGTTTGACAAGACCAAGTGCAAAGTCCTGTAACTGGGTCAAAGCAATCCCAAGAACTGATATAGGCTGGGCTGTGACTGGCTTGAGAGCAGACCTGAAGAAAATGACTTGGGGGTGCTGATGGATGAGAAGCTCAACATTAGCCAGCAGTGTGCACTTGCAGCCCAGAAAGCCAATTGTATCCTGGGCTGAATCAAGAGAAGAATGGCTATAAGGTTGATGGAGGTGATTCTCCCCCTCTAGTCTGCTCTGGTGAGACCCCACCTGGAGTACTGCATCTGGTTCTGGAGCCCTATTAGAGGAAAGATCTGGCCATTCTGGAACGTGTCCAGAGAAGGGCAATGAGGATGATCACAGGGCTGGAGCTCCTCTCCTATGGAGACAGACTGAGGGAGTTAGGACTGTTCAGTCTGGAAAAGAGAAGGCTCTGAGGAGACCTTCTTGTGGCCTTCCAATATCCAAAGGAGGCCTACAAGAAAGCTGGGAGGGACTTTTTAGGGTGTCTGGTAGTGATAGGGCTAGGGGGAATGCAGCAAAACTAGAAGTGGGTCCTTTCCAGCCCTGATCCTATATTTACTTTGAAAGCATTACAAAAAGGTGTGGCTTTATTTCACTCAAAAATCTTGCAAGTTAAAGACAAGAAAGCTCAGAGAGCTGTTTTCTGCTATCTTGACTCTTTGTGTAACACCAATGGACAAAGAGAAATGACTTTGTACTGAATAGCAAACCAGAAAGATTGAAACTCTAGGCAGAGCTCTACTTGTTTGAATAGAACAATAAATATTCTCCTTGCTAAGGAAGACATTGATCCTTTTCCCATTTTCAGGCTGCATTTTATATGTACAGTTTATAGTCATAAGGGAGACTTAGATGAAGCAGGCTGAAAAAGGTGTTCTGGATACATTTGTCCTCACTTGTCTGAAATCAAATAAAAACTCTCATCTTGCATGTTCTGGCCTTGTGTCCAGCTCCATCCTTTCTTCTCTCATGTGGATAATGTCTAGCCTGGAAGGAAATTACTGCATTTTCAACTGCAAAAAGGACATATGGCCTTATGGAAACTTGATTGAGTTACTTCCTGAAAGCTAATAACTAAAGAAAGGCTTTCCAGAAGGAGACTAAGATCAGCAAGTGCTGGCCATTGAAAGACAAGGACTAGAGCACCTCACCTATGAGGACAGGATGAGAGAGTTGACATTGCTCAATATAGAGAAGAGAAAGCTCCAAGGAGACCTTCTTGTGGCCTTCCAGTACCTTAAGGAGACCTACAAGAAAGCTGGTGAGGAACTTTTTAGGGTGTCAGGTAGTGATAGGACTAGGGAGAACAGATCCAAGGTAGAGGAGGGTAGATTTAGATTAGACATTAGGAAGAAGTTCTTCACCTTAAGGGTGGTGAGACACTGGAATGGATTGCCCAGGGAGGTGTTGGAAGCCCCATCCCTGGATGTTTTTAAGGCCAGGCTGAATGTGGTTCCTGGCAACCTGATCTAGTATGAGGTGTCCCTGCCCTTGGCAGGGGGGCTGGAACTGTATGAAACTTGGGGTCCCTTCCAACCCTGACAGCTCTGTGATGCAACATTCTAAAATACCCACGATGCAGATTTTAGAAAGCTTTTTTCTGCTAATGTGCAATTTGGGGGCTGAGGATTAGCAACGTTTGAAAAAAAATCAAACAGGTTTTACTTTCATTCAGACCTGATGTGATATCTGTCTGTTGATCAAGAGTCTGATCAGTCCCATTGATGCAATATAAAGTTGTTAGGGGGTATGAAATGCTGAAAGAACAACAGCATTTAAGAAGTCACAGAATCACAGAATGTTAGGGGCTGGAAGGGGCCTCAAAAGATCCTCTAGTGCAACCCCCCCTGCCAGAGCAGGATCACCTAGAGCAGATCACACAGGAAACCATCCAGGTGGGTCATGAATATCTCCAGAGGGAGACTCCACAGCCCCCCTGGGCAGCCTGTTCCAGTGTCCAGTTCAAAGTTTCTGTACAGAATGCAGAAAAATTCTGCTTTATTTTCTCTTTTTGCACTGATCCACAAAGGAAAGGAATTTATAAACAGGCTAATTCATCACTTGGTTAGACACAGGAAATATGTTGAAGAGAAAAAGTAGGCACATATCAGGTAGCCACATGAAAATAATTATAAAGTTCACAAGTTCAGTCAGCATGGAGGAGAGCTGAGCAGCGTAAACAATTTCAAGTGCTTGAGCATAACTGTAATTTGATTTTTTATGAAAACATAGCTGTACTCCTTGGGACTTATATTTGCAGTTTTTGAATGTTTGATTTACATTTTCCTTGGATTTCAGAGGAAGCCAAGCTTGATGTGACTGCTCAGAAGCCAAGCTTGCTGTGACTGATCCTCTTGAGGAGAATCAAGATCACCTTACTGAGTCTTAATTAGTTACCTGAAATGGCATTTGTTTTAATCAATTTAATCAATGTCACAATCTGTTTCTAAGAGAAAAATCACTATGCATTCAGGAGAGTTAACTATATTCCATTTTTTTTCTTTCTTCTTTTGTCATCTTTCTGTTTTCCAATCCCCCTTTCTCCCATCTGAGCACAAAAACTTAGAATTTAAGCCTCTAAACAGTGTTACTGCATTGTTTGATCTTTTTCTCGCTGAGGTTAGCTGAAGCAACGCAATTTCTAATAAAATTTTACAGCGGTAAACCTGGCTTGAAGAGCAGATCTAAAAATCCTGCTGGTTGTCATGTATTTAGATATTCATTCATAAGGAAGCACACTACTGTGCATATGTGGAACAGGATGTTTTGCTATGCCAAAAGCCAATCTTCATGCTGTTGAATTTATGCATTTCCCACTGCTACCCAAGGCGCTTGTCTGAATGCTCAGGCAGAGGAGAGCTCTCTCTGAGGAAAATGCTCATCTTCTGGTCAAGTCAAGAGGTCTGACTTGTACTCTCTTTGCTATTCATTGCCAATTTGCACCCAATGTTTGCTCTACAGTCACAAATTAAAGAGGAAAATACCGGAGTGCTAATTTTTACTTCAGTGGATGTTATGAAACAGGTAATAAATGGCAAATAGAGAGGAGAAGGGAAGAAGAAAACAAACCAGAGACTTCAGCAAGACA
Organism: Indicator indicator; assembly: GCF_027791375.1. Lineage (NCBI taxonomy): Eukaryota > Metazoa > Chordata > Aves > Piciformes > Indicatoridae > Indicator > Indicator indicator. Next base: position 40,688,598 of record NC_072012.1, on the reverse strand, counting down.
AATGTAATATCCCCTTCAACCTCAAGAAATGAAATTATTCGGACAGGGTCAGAGATTCTGCTTGGCAAACCATCTTAAATTAATTACCTGCTTGACATTTTAAAGGAAGGTTTCAGACTGTAAATTTAGCCCAGACAAAGCATTCTTTTTAATCTTGTCAGTATGCAAACTACTTTGCACTGCAGTCTGTGAATTATTTATCAGAGAAATGACCCCAAAGGGTAAAAGGAAAATCAGGAGTGTTTGATCTCAGGTTCTGTATCTTGATGTACTTCTCTACCTCAGATCTGTACCTGTTGCAGCTGCTTAATTTCTCTTTGTTTGATGTTGCCAATATTTAACTCTCACACTGTGCTTCCCTAAAGCCTATATATTTCTTTCCCCATTTAAAGACATTTGAATTGTTCCTAAAACTGTGTCCAAACAAATAGTTGTATCTGTTTTCCAGGGACAGATAAATGCTAAATTTATCTATTTAATGTATTTTCATTTGAATAAGTATGCAGTATTCATGGCTGTTGTCTTTTTTTTCCCCTGCAGTCAGGTGAAAATGCAGTCTGTAACAGCAAGTAATCTGCAGAGTCTGAGTTTTCACTTGTAAAGTATATTAAAGTGTTAATCTCATAACAAGTCATGTAACATTAATGATGAAGGATAGGTAACCTGAGATAAAAATGTGAGGAAGATGTGAGGCCAGAATCTACTTCTGATACAGGGGGTTTTGTATCACTTAATTTAGCCTCCTGGTTTTTAAATTAAGCCTATACAAGTTTTAATTTCCTATCTCTCAGCCATTTTAGGTTTCAAGAATGTTCATTCAACAATATTTCATCTAGGATTTAATATTTCTGCTAACAGAAAAGACCTCTAAATGCAATTTTAATGTCATAGATAATCATAATTTAGGGACTAACAGAAATCAGTACATGACCTGACTAATAACTTCTCTTGGTTGATACTGAATCTGTTCACTTAGACACTCTGGATTTCTACAAAGACCATAGTTTTCTGAAAACATCAACCAAGTAAGCATCTGGTATTTAGAAGAAAGTTGGATTTGGAAAATCAGCAGGAAAGCAAACAAACAACAACAAAACAAACAAAACAAAACACACCAAACATTAGCCATTTGCGACAACTTAAGTAATTTGCTCCCTGAATGTGCGCACTGGCAGCTCATAGAATTGTAGAATTGTTAGGATTGGAAGGGACCTCAAGGATCATCTAGTTCCAGTCCCCCTGCCATGGGCAGTGACACCTCACACTGGATCAGGATGCCCTGAGCCACATCCAGCCTGGCCTTAAAAACATCCAGGGATGGGACTTCCACCACTTCCCTGGGCAACCTGTGCCAGTGTCTCACCACCCTCATGGTGAAGAACTTCTTCCTAACATCCAATCTGAATTATCCATTTCTAGTTTTGTTCCATTCCCCCTAAGGACCCTAAAAAGTCCTTAACCAGCTTTCTTGTAGGCCCCCTTCAGATACTGGAAGGCCACCATAAGGTCTCCTCAGAGCCTTCTCTTCTCCAGGCTGAATAGCCCCATATTGAGCTTCTCATCCACCAGCACCAGTTCATTTTCTTCAGGGCTGCTCTGAAACCAGTCACTGCCAGCCTGTGTAGGTGCCTGGGTTTACTACATATCCTCCACAATCTATTTAATTACCAATAAATTCCCTTTTGCAGATTCTGCTACCCACACAAAATACACAACAAAGAAACCAAAGACTTTTGCTTACTGAATATCTCTCTTTAACAAAGTGTAAGTAGGAGCTCTAGTGTCTGTGGACATATTCTTATCAGGGATTTTGGCTATTGTTTAACTGCAATAACTTCCCCTGTGGTTTCTGTTCAGCTGATTTTACTTCTGGTCAATTCTATGTCAGTGAAGGGGTTGTGATTGGAGACCATCCTAATGACAGCTGCATTTCAAAGTCTTCCTCCTATTCAAGGCTTGTTTTTATATTTCACAATTGATTTGTGAAGGTAGTTAAGAGACTCATATGAGTGTTAAGAATTGCCTTTATCTGGATTTAAATATTATTTTATTCTAATTAATGAAGCTATTCTTTTATGATAAATAAAACTGACACTTGATTTTTATGCAATATCAATAGCAGTCCAACTTTGATGTTCACTGTTCATGACTGCTTTCTGATCTGCTCATGGTGGAATTAGCTGCAGGAGTTTTCCAAGCTGTTAAAATACATATTTTTAGTTGCAATTAATAGACTGTCCTAGGCAGCTGAGGCTGAACACTAGTAGTGAAGTAATGTAATTGCTCTCTCAAGATATGCACTGGTGGTTTGGGCTAAGTCCAAACCACCCTGAATGACATTCACCCCTCTGCAGCACCCACTGAACCTCTCTTGTGCTCTGCTTGATGGTATGCCAGCCTCCCACTGCAGCTCTGCCTGAAAGTGGATTTCATCCACAGTGTGTTCAGACCTTTAGCACTTCAAATCTATTTCATTGATTCCACATCCATGTTTATTTCCCTGAGCTCATTATTACAAGATTCTACTATTCTGATTTATACTGAAATACTATATTGTATGGGCTTGGTTTTCCTTAACCTTGCATTTTCATTGATCATCTCTGTACTTTTTTTACTTTCATGTTGACTTTTCTTTACCCTTCACAAAGACCTGATACACATTTTGAGATTATTGTAGAGCAAAACAACTGCCCTGGATTTCTCTGGAGTAGCAATAACAGGGTTAGCACAACTTCCCTCTTTGTGCAGAAGTGAGGTGGTACTTTATGTTGCACAGGAAGGAGAGATGGCACATGATTACTGTTCTACATGGTGTTCATATTCCTGGCTGCTTTGATGAGAAGTCATGGCAAAGTGTCCACACTTGGCTCATTAAAAATTTTAGTCAGAGAGTGAAAATGTTCCTGAAATGCAGTACAACTTAGGTGAGTGATGCACAGGGGCAAAGCTCTCTTTTTTTTTCCTGGCAGGGTTGTTTGTAAGCCTGAAACATCACATAGAGTTTCAAAGTATATTAGGGTTTATTAAGCAGTTGTTTTTAATGCTTAAAGCCTATGGGATTTTTGTGTTGTCAGATTTCATTTGCTCCGCAGTTTCCCCCACACAACTATTTCATTTGCTTTGCCTGTGTGCTAACAATTTGGTGAGAACATCCTTCAAAAACCAGCATCCCTAACCATCCAGTATACTACCTTTCACCTTGAATAAGGCTTTTATTTATTTCTAAATAAATTGCACCAAATTTATAACACATTAAACCTCATTATGGAGTGATTTCCCTTGGTCTAAAGAGACCTCATTAATAGTTCCATTCAAAAATCATTATCTCCCAGGATAGGTATTATAAAGGAAGTGTAATGGATAAAGGCTTTTTTCCTACATTCTACTTGAGCATTTCTTTTTCTGGAGTGATTAGTTCTGCTGCATCTGTGTTTACTTAAGAAGCTGAAGCTAAAATGATTAGTAACAGGTGGTTGAGGTCTTAGTGATAATCTGCCTGCCGTTTAGGTGTACTTCTATAAAAGGCTTTCTGTACCCACATTCTGGTACTTTTCCATATTTAACAAACTGTAATTAGGAATTATCTCATCTGATATGTTACTTGTACTTACTTGATTCTAGGATATGTTTCATTTTAACACTTTTAGCTGAACATATGACATATTCTATCCTTTAGTAATAATCAACCATGCTTCATCTCTTTTCTGTTCTACAGGGGTTTTCATGGTAATTGTTTTCTCTGCCCTGGTTTTCTAAGGATATGCCTGTGTCTATAATTTACTTGGTGCTTTCATGTGTGGTCTTTCCTGATTCTGCTCTCAGGAATTTTCAGTGAACCTGCCTTCGTTAGCTGTTCACTGAACTTTTCAGATCTTTTTCTGCTGACACTGGTAACTTTTAAGACACAGATGGTAAACTTTTTCCATTGCTACCTCTAGGAGGTCTTGAGAAGCATGACTGAGTTTCTTTAAATTTGTGTGTAAAGTATGTTTACCTAAAATGTGGAATCTACATATTTGAGCTTGTTAGCTATCCAGCCATGAATGTAATAAGAACAAGAAGACACTCAGCTATGCATGACAAACGGGATACGGTTTATTGACATTTATGACTGCAGGTATGAGATTGCTGCTGCTACAGATATTTGAACACTCAGGCAAGGTGGTCTTGTATCACAACCAAGATGGAAAGCCAAGATTATGAAACCATCCATGCAACTACTCAGCAGAAAAATGGTTTTGAGATATATTAGGGATGCATGCAGCTATAATTCAAGAACCCAGCTGTGCCTAGCTCCTCTCAGAGGTTTTAAGTGTAGCTTTCCACATCCCAAGATATTAAAGAGGGGTTTGTTTAGTATCTTTTATAGGAACCAGTTAATTTTCTGTAAATACATGCTAACTAAGCTACTGTGAAACTGATGTGATGTTCTAGTAACTGAGTTACTCACATGGGATGTTGAGTACACCAGTTTGGGACACTGACATCAAATCAGTTACTGGAACTATTTTTTCTGAACTGTGGGTATTTACCTTAAAAATAAGTGTCTTGGAATCTCTAAAAAAACTTCCATAGATTTGGGGTGGGCCTTGCTTAAAATATCAAAACAACCAGAGAAATTTTTACTGCTCTTACATGGAGCACAGGATAGTTCACATTTGCTGAGACAACCTCACACTGGAATCATTCAGCAGGACTTGTGCTACAGAGCTCATGTGACTGTAAAATTTGTTCTACCCATTTAGTGCAAACTGCACCCATCCTTACATGGAAACAAATTTCTGTCCAGGGGTATCGAAGAAATATTCCCAAAAATCTAGCTTTACAGGATCTTGATCACTGAAAAAAAACCCAACAATTATCTATTATTTTGCAACCTTAGGAAATATTATGGTTTATGACAAGTATGATTTGTTGTCCTTATTTGTGTTTCCATTAACGTTATTCATATTTTCCAACCATGTGGTTTGAGCACAGAATTCAAGATTTTTGCTTACAATGTGTAGCAAATACCAGACACACAAAGCAGCTACATACTTCTGTTCCTACCTCTGTGCACAAACCCTGTTGAATAAACAAAACAGGCAGAGAGCTTGGCATCTCAGGGTTTGCTTTATGTCCTAACTCCCACACTGTGTTAATAATATTTTTTATTATTTTTAAACATCCATGTAGTCCTCTTCCAAGTTTACAACATGCAAGAAAATAATAGCTTTTAGCAATGTTCAACATGAAATATAAATTAATATGGAAATTTAAAGGAACAATTTAGTGTGGAAAAGTTACTAACGCCAGGCAAATAACAAACTCCTAATTATAGGATGAGATAAATTAAATGAAGTCTGGAGAACTATACAGGAACAATTACAGCTAGTAAAATGGAACTGATCTAAAAAGAGATAACAATGACATGTTTCTATTTCTTGCTGCAAAATATTATTAAGAAAGATTATGGTGAATTGTCTTTCACAGTTCATCTTACACAGATGCCTATTTAAATTAAGAATCAAATTATCACCCTGTAGTTCATTGTGAAGTAGTCAAAATATTAGTAGATCATGCGTTTAACATGAATTATTCAGAACAAGGAGAACAAAAACACACTCCAGAGGAGTATTAAAATAGTTATTATTTAAACATGCTCACAAAACCACTAAAAAATATCTCACTGCAAGAGGAAAGAATGATGAAAATAATACCAGGACTGCAGTGTGAATGTCTTCTCCATGTAGTGCAGAGCTAGAACTTTCTCACATCTGCCAGGGAGCATTTTTACCCTTTCTTAATACACCAGCATGGGCCCACCACCATCACTGCTGATGGGCTCACATTTGGGCAGCAAGGGATCCAGTGGTACCAGTTCTCTATGACATGGGGCAGCCCCTGTTTTTTTTCTCATAGAGTCCAAACCTGCAGTCCCTTCATTGCCAACATCTGGGCATGAACACCCAGTACAGACTGACAGATGATTTTATATTCCGGTAAAGAATCAAGAAGTCCTTATTCCCTGGAACACTGGCAGTTAATTATTATCTTTAAAGAAGCCTGTTTTCATTAATGGTGTTGAGCTGTCTGATACCTCCCTGTTGTTCCTCAGTCAGATTCCAAACTTTTCAGATGCAGAGGTCCAGATCCTGTTTTACTCAATTTATTTCCACACAACCCATTTGCAGAGCACAACTCCCACGTTTCAATGCTCTCCTCTGAAGTGATATTTTTCTCGTAAGTTATATTTTCAATTCCAAGGGGAAAAAAAATAAATAGTACTCTATTTCTTTGACTCATTCCTTCTCTGTCTGAAGATCATTTACTGAAATATGGAAGTGTATGTGGGTAGAAGTATGTGGTCTGAATGCTCATGAACTAGAATGAGTTTCTCTGAAATCTCTTCATTCATATCTGAATGGCAACCCGGAATATCATTTGGTGGTGCCATAAGACCTTCTACTGATACAATAATCTATATGAGTTTTCTGGAAGTGTTACTGAAAACTATTTTAAAGCCATGTTTCCTAAGCATTTTTTAAGTTTTCCCAAATAACTTTAGTACTCTTTTCCCCACACTAATCTGATTTGCAATTTTTTAATTATTTCTTTTATGCCAGATGCCAGCAGAAGTCAACTACTAAATAGCAGATCTAGTTCTCAAAAGTTTACTCCTAATCAGAAACCTGAATTTACTACAGAAACATTCTAGATTTAGTTGTGGAATGGTTGTCTTTCTTAATAAGCAGTTTGTGGACGGCAGCCAAAAGTTTGCAAAGAGCAGTATCCTCTGCCACAGGATTTGTGTTTCTTTTCTCTAGAAATATCCCACTAGTTATCTAATCCTGGTGGAGTGAAAAATAGAAGTGAAAAACAGTTTAATGGCCTTTGGAAAACATAACGTGAGAAGATATTGGACTGCAAAAAGCTATTAGAATTATAATAATAAGCATGTGAAAGAAAAAATGTTTTTTAAGTACACAGAAGCAGTTCTGAGGGGATGGGCCAGGGGTGAGCTTCCATGCCTTCCAAATGTACACTCAGTTGGAGAAGTTAGGAGGTTGCCTGTTGCCTTTGCTTTTGTTTGTTCACTTGCTTTACTCCACAATTTTTGTCTCCTTGTCTGCAGAGAGGCACAGTTCCTGCTGGCAATGGGGAACATGTTGCAGTCCCCAACTGAGCCTGCTACAGTTTGGAAAATATGAGCTGGACTGCCACAGAACATGGAGGTCAGTGAACCAAAATCTCCCAAATTCTGAACAAGCTTCTGACCACTGTTATTGGTGGCTGCGCTGATACCAATTAATTACTGCTCCAAAAGTTATTTTAAAAGAAAATTACTGCAGATATATTTTGCAAGGGACCCAGTCTATCAGTTTTGTGTTCAGCTTGCCCTGTGAGCCCCTCTCAGATTAAACCTGTCTCCAGTGATTGTGGACTCCTAATGGGGGTTCAAGGAGGAGGTATCCACCTCACTGCACAGGTCAAGAGAATTTCCCTCAGAATCAGAACTGCAGATGCCTAGGGAAATATTATACCAGACAGAAGGACTTTGTTTGAGGTGAGGCTGTGTTGGGGATATTTTGGATGTCAGTTTTGATTCACAAACTCTAACTCTACTGAAATCCGTCTTTAAGTTTCTCCGTTACTTATAGGGTTCAGCCCCTGAAAATCCTAGCTGCTGGGCTCAACCCCTTGTTTCAATGTCTTCCCCTCCAAGGTAATATTCTCTCAGAACTGAAGTTTGTCTTCTAGTGTTTTATTTTTAAGTTAACTACCAGGAGAAAATAAAATGTGATTTATCCAGAAGAGAAAAAAAACCCACCACCATCTATGATAGAGCTGAGAAAAACCTCTGAGGATTTAGTTCAAACTTCTACAACAAACTAAAAGAACATAAGATGCGATTAGCTACAATAGAAAGAAAGTTGAGGGGGTGCTTTACACAGGTATTTATTTTAGGTTTGCGGTACAGAGAACAGCCTTGTGAATCCCCTGGGCTTGCCTTCATTGTTTTACTCCCAGAGCCTGTGGCTATAATTACATTTGAGCAATGTGTTACATTGTGGGGAGAGTGGGGGCCACAACCAGCAGGTGATAAAAGTAAGTATAAAAGAATCTAGATATTTTCATTACATTTTGGTAGGGAGCCAGGAAAAAATAGAAAGAAGAAATTATCTGCCTTGTAAGAAACATAAACACAGCATTCTATGCCTGGCAAGCAAGAGACAAAGCATTTTGCTGAGAGCAGAGTATCTCAGGGTTAGGCCTATGATGAGACTGTGAGAAGGCCATCAAACATTACTGGTGATCCTGCTTTGAAATACCACTAAATGTCATGGACAAGAGTCAGACATTTTATTTCCTCGGTTTCTCCCAGTGAGGCTGCTTGATTTGTCCCAGGGTAACTTTGTGGTGGTGTTTCTGCTGAAGCTTGAAATAGAAATTGTCTGTAGGTGGAAAACTACATACTTGTTTTCTTCTATTGAAGAAAAATCAGAGCTACATACATAAATATTAATCTTCATTTTCCTCTTTTTTCTCCTGGTTTGCTTGATGACATATTTCAAGAATTCACTGATATAAATGTAAGTGACTTGTCCTTGTGTTTCAAAATATTGGAACTCACATGAAGTTTTACATTCTGTCCAAGCTGTGATCAAGATAACCATTCCATAAATGAGTTCACTTCCATTATCATTATCTATGGCAGTCACACACAGTGATGAGTTGCAAGATAAGTTGGAGTGGCAGACACCTTCTACAGACTCCAATGGCTTTTCCTGTGAGGTCCCTTGCATCCTGCTGATGTCTCAATCTGTTTCTCCCCAAGGGTCATGAAATCAATTTTTTTTTGCCAAGAGCCTTATCAGCCTTGTTCTACTATTTGACTTTCAGATTTGCTTTGACAACTGTTTTAGGTGAGATGACATGACCATAAGCACTTTTGATTCTGGGATCTGGTCAAGCTAGATACAGACTGTGCTTGAAAAAAGCAAAATGCCCATTAGAATGTTCTCTTGGTGAGAGGGCTTTTGTATGCAGAATCAGTTGACACAGGGTAGCTGAGTGAGGACTCACACTAGGGTTGTGGGGTGGAATCTTGCCCTTTGCATGGGTTAGAAATCTTAGCAGTGTTGTCTATTAACCAAGGAAATAAAGAGAGCATTTCCTGTGCACAGAAACTTTTGACTGCCTTACTGATGTCTCTGGGATCAAGGACTGCAGGATACACAGGACTGCAATATGTCTTGTAGATTATAGGAGGCAAAATATGCAGTTTCCCGAGGAGACAGTTTATGGACCAATCTCCTAGCCACACATTTTCTTTCTTGTGGGACTAGAAAGACCATAAGAAACTGTTTCAGTCCAAATATTGTTCTGGCCCAAGGTCTCTCAGCCTTTCCTCAGAAGGCAGTGCTCCAGTCCCTTAATCATCCTTACAGCCCTCTCAAGTAGATCCCTGTCCCAGAATCAGATGCAATATTCCAGGTGAGGTCTCACTAGGACAGAGTAGAGGTGGAAGAGAACCTCCCTCGATCTGCTGGACACACTCCTCTTAATGCACCCCAGGAGACCAGTTGCCTTCCTAGACACAAGGGCACATTGCTGTCCCATGGATTCAAGAATATAGTGTCTTGGGGCTTTTTTCAGTTTTTATGAAAACAAACAAACAAACAAACAAAAAATCCCAAACAAAACCAAACAAACAAACTCCCCCCAACCCAACAGCATCTCATACAGAATTGTTTCAGAAGAGATAAGGCTTTGCCTTTTCTGATGTGTTTCATAAACATTGTCATACACTTCTGCATAAACATATGTATCTGTCCATATATGTGTGTGTGTGTACACGTATATGTATGCTCTTACTTTTTTAGATTCCTGATCTCCTAAGGCAAGGTTAAACTGAAAAAGCTAAAGGAAGACAGAAACAGATTAATACAAGAAAAAGGGCATTTAGAAACACCAGCAAAACATCATGGAAAATTTATGCCCATTGTGTTAAGACCTGTCATGACCTCTAAGTTTATTTTGCGTTTTCCTGTTGTTCTAAATATGAATTTTTGTTTTGAAGAAAGTGCAATAAAAAAAAGCTTTAAAAATATTGGTCATATAAGAGCTTGTAATTTATGTAGATGCTGACTAAGGTCTCCATCCTCTGAGCAACAGAAATGAAGCAGTTATTTTAAAGTAGAAGGAAAAAGAAAAAAAAAACAACCAAACAAACATTTATTTTCTGTGGATCTATTGCTTTTAATTCAAAAACAAAGAGCGTGGAAGATAACATTCAATTCACTTTAAGGCTTACCTAATTGGAAGTCTGTGTTTTCAATTATTCAGTAGCCCCAAACTTGGCAGTGATCATCTGGGCTGCTTTCAGTGTTGTGAAAACAAGCTTGCTTCTTTGGACAATCCAAGTAAATTAATGTAATGATGGGATAGTCTTGAGAATGGAGGGAGGTGAGATAGTAGGTCTGAAAGGAAATATAAGGAAGAAGGTGTAGAAAATTTTTTTGTGGAAATGTAAAACATGAATCTTATTTACTCTGGAATCTGCAGATACTTTGTCACTAGCTTACACAGATATTTTCTCTTCATAAGCATTTCTGCTATGACAGATCACCTCTCTCTCTATCAGTTCACACAGAAATGCACATCCTTTTGGAATGGTCCCTCTTGCCTCAGTGTCCCAGACACATTGCTCTGCACACATCCAAACCTACATAGACTTCTGCCCCAGCAAACTGCAGAAGCAGGAGTGTCACCTGACAGAACCCTCAGACCTAAATCATAGGAGATTAGGTGTGAGATCTGTGTGCTGTCTCAGGGCCATGGTCTCATTGCAGTTATTGAGACATTGCAGGACAGTGCACATGACAGGAAGGCTGTCATGGATGGCTCTGTCCTTTTCAGGAAAGGACAGCAAGGCAAGGTGGAGAAATTGCTCTTTGTGTGAAAGAGCAACTCAAGCTCACCCTGGGGGCAGAGGAGTAAGCTGAGAGCTTCTGGATAAGGATTAAGGGGTAGGCTAATATGAGAGACACTGTTGTGGATATTTATTACATCTCAGGATGTGGAATTTGATGAGGCTGCCACAGACAGCTGAAAGTAGCCTCACAGCCACAGGCGTTGGTTCTCCTGGGGGATTTGAATCACCCTGATATTCAGTGGGAAGCCCACACATCCAGGCATGCTTCAGCAGGTTTCTCCAGTGATAACATTTTGAGTCAGGTGGTGGAAAACCCAAAAAGGAGAGGTGTACTACTGGACCTAGTACTGACAAACATGGAGAGGCTGATGGAGGGTATTAGGGTTGGGGGCAGCCTTTCAGTAGTGGTCAGGAGATGACAAAGTTCCAGATCATGGATAGCAGGCACAAAACAAGTAGGAGTGAAACCTTGGACCTCAGGAAGACTAAGTTCATCCTCTTCAAAAAATCTGCTTAGAGAAATCCCATGGGTTAGGGTTTTGGAAGGTAGAGGGGCTCAAGAGAGCTGCTTGATATTCAAGAACCATTTCCTCCAAGATCAACATCGTTGCATCCCTAAGAGCAAGAAATCAGGCAAGGGAAGCAGGAGACCTGCATGGCTGGAGCAGAGAGCTTCTGAAAAATCTCAAGTGGAATAAGGAAGTCCACAATATGTGGAAGAAGGGACTGACCACTTGGGAAGATTGCAAATACGCTGCCAGAGTATGCAGGGATGAAATGCAGAAAGCCAAGGCCTCCTTGGAACTGAACCTGGCTAGGGATGTCAAGGGCAACAGGAAGAGTTTCTTCAAGGGGCTTTATAGCCTAGAGAAGACTGAGGGGGGAATCTTATCAATGCTTGTCTATATTTCAAGGGTGGGTGTCAGGAGGATGGGCACAAACTCAAACAGAGGAAGTTCCATCTACACGTGAGTAGAGACTTCTTTATGTTGAGGGTGATTAAGTACTGGAACAGGCTGCCCGGAGAGGTGGTGGAGTCTCCATCTCTGGAGGCATTCAAAACCTGCCTGAATGCCATTCTATGCAGCCTGGTCTAGGTGAACCTGCTTTGGCAGTGTGGCTGAACTAGATGATCTCCAGAGGTCCCTTCCAACCCCTACCATTCTGTGATTCTGTGAGATCTGGTTTCTGACCCAGCCGCCACTGTTATCTTGACTACTTCAGGTCATGAGTAAATGAGGAGTTGCTTTCAAACCAAATCCACACTAGAATTTCCACAGGTCTAGAGGTCTTTAATTTTGTGGTACCAAAGAGGACAATTTCTTGTTAGAATAGCTTTGTATGTGTCATATTTTTATAAATATTGTGCATCTGTTTGGTCCTTGAAGTAGGTTTCCAGATCTTGTGCCTTATTTCCAACACTGAAGAAACCACAATATATTCTCTCCAGGTGTTTAATTCCTTGTTCTGCAGAATGGAGAAAATGAAACTTCCATTACATGACTCTTTGTCAGCTGGTAGGATAAGTGAGAGTACCAAAAGGAGAGTGATGGCAAGACAGGCAGGGTATCATCTCCAATCTCTTTAGATATCTTAGTGCTGGCTAGCAAAAGTGTAGTCTTGTCATGAGCTTGAGTGATGTTTAGACACTGAGCCAGGATTGGAAAGAGAGGAAGGTGTGGATTAGTTCAGACTATAAATCTAATTAACTACTGAACTGAGCTGTAGGATAGGACTTGTGATTTGAGACAAAGAGTTGAAACCTTGTCTGATGGGTAACAACAAAAAGTAGGAGGAGAGCTCACTTCCTGCCAGATTTATGTACAGAACTCCCACTGATGTGAATGGTAAGTCTGAGCACAGAATAATATGCCTGGGGAAAAAAAAAATCAGAAGAAGGTCACTGCTTAGCAAATACCTATAAAATGAATTTAAATGCTGTCCTACTGTGATTCATCTAAGGTTTGATCTAAAGTTCATTGAAGTCCAGGGGAGTCTCTGTACTGACTTTGGTGAACTTTCAGATCAGGTACTAGAAAGGATGTTCATTTCTTCTGAGAAAGCCACATTTTGTTCTAAGCCAAAAATTATGATTTCCTGTAATTTTCTCCAAATGTAAAAGACAAAAGAAAGCTTTTACAATGCATATATAAACTCAGCATTTGATCTGTGATACACAATGTTTATGTCTATGATGAAAAATGGCAGTAAGAGAATGCTGTAGAATCTTAATTGAAAAGCCTGGTTTTCTGTGGATGAATTGGTACATCAAAGCCCCCAGTTTCTGTCCTGAGAAGATCATATATTGTATATACTGTCTTTAATCTATATGCAGAAATGCAAAAACATCTTAAAGAAACTGCTTTATAACTCTGTCTAGATCCAAGGAGAGCTCCAATTTATCGCTTTCTATTTGTGTAATATTTTGACTATGGGTCAGAACCCCCAGATCAATCAGCTTTCCAGATGCTCTACCGCAAGCCTGTAGTGTTGCATGGGATTGTTGTGACCCAAGTGAGGACCCAGCACTTGGCTTTGTTAAACCTCATACAGCTGACCTTGGCCCATGGATCCAGTCTGTCCAAATCCCTCTGCAGAGACGTCCTACATTTGAGCAGCTCAGTGCTCCCTCCCAGTTTGGTTTTGTCTGCAGATTTACTGAGGGTGCTCTCAATTCTCTTGTCCAGATTATTGATAAAGATATTAAACGAGACTGGCCCCAAAACTGAGCCTTGGAAAACATCACTTGTGATTAGCTGGATGGAACTTCATTCTCCACCACTCCCAGGGGTCAGCTTTCCAGCCAGTTTTTTTACCCAGTGAAGTGCCCATCCATTCAAGCCATGAGCAGCAATGTTGGTTTTGTAGGCAAAGTGAGTGGATCAGATTCTTATGGAATGAAACCTTCCTTAGAAAAGCATCTGCCTCAGTATTTCTTGCTCCATGCTTTTATTGTGTTATTTTTTTTTTAAGAGATGTGTGGGTGAGTAGCATTCTTTAAACTCAGTTGCACTTTGAGATTCTGTAGTAAAATCCTTCTGAGTTCCTTATGTGATTAAGTAATCCCAGTGGGACTTCCTTTTCCAGGTTAACAACAGCTTTGTGTGCGAATGTTCAGATTCACTATTTGACAGTCACTTCAAAAAAAGTCTCTTTGAGGCATATTTTCCCTCCTTTTGTTACAATGCAACATTTCAGTCTGTACATTAATAAGATGTGCTAGAGCATATCACATGAAAGAAACTTTTTAAACTGAGAAATGTACTGCTGCTACGTTCCTCCCAGTACTTGACAAGATATTGGAAACATCAGTGAACTTGGCATTTCAATCAACATTTGAGAACAGAATAAAGAATGATCTTTCATTAAGATTCCATGAATGGAAATTGGGATCATTTAAAGCAAACCATGAAATGCCCAATTATTTTGTGTTGTCACAACTTGTAGGGAAAGCAATGTGCATTACACAGAGCTTATATCTATGCTACTATCCAAAACTGGCAAGAGGACCATTCTCTAGCCTTTACAACATGTGGCACAACAGGTCACATTATGTCTGTTTGGTTAAACTTGTCACCTGACAAAAAATGAACCTCAGTCACACTGCTGCTTAGGAACAAACTAAGTGGAAGCCGTGTCCAGGAAGCATTAATTTTTAGCTCTCTTTGGATCCAGAGAGCAATTATAAATCAGTGGTCAGGCATTGTCCTGGTAATACTTGCTGTCCTGGACCAAAGTCTTGCCAGAGACTACAAACAGTTGTGGATAGTCATAGTCCCATTCTAGATCCGTATCCTGGACCTTTTTTATTTACTTATACAGAGATGATAAGAGAAAGAATCAGACCATTCTGCTAAGAATCATTGGTGATCTGCATTTCCCATAGCAGCTATTTATCTAAATTAACATAGATCCTGAAACAGGAGGGCTTTAAGGAAAATTGTCCTTTTCTAGGGTGAATGCTAGGTGGCTTTTTTGAAAGGTTGACAAAGAAAATCCCTATGCTAACATTACCTTCTAATGTCATTATGTAGGTCAAAACTGACTCTTTTACAGCTAGAGCATCCCAGAAGCCAACAGTAAATTGTTGTCTCTATACCTGCACACAGTACCAATACAGTAGCATGCTCAAGTTTGGGAACAATTTATTTCCTTTTTACTGAATTATGGTTCCACTTACACTTAGCTGAAAGTTATTGTGCTACAAAAATGCTTGAAAAGAAAGACAAAACCCCAGCAGCTATTTTAGCTTCCAAATCACCTACATTGATCACAATCTGTATTCTGTCTGAGCAGCGTTTCCTCTGGTTTTTCTAGGCTACATCTTTTTTACTCCTCAGTTAATAATCCAAGATGCAGGCAGAACCACTCTACCTTGAGAAAGGAGTCATGGTAAAGCAATTCAGGGAACTCTTCTTCTAAGGAAGGATTGAAGAATTTCTAATGAATCATTAACAACTTTTAATTAAGCAAAGAAATCTGCCAAACAGACAGAACTATTGAGGTGAATTCTGCATGTCCTCTCACTGCCTTGTCATAGCCTCCTGATTACCCTGATAATTTATGCAGTAAAAATAAAAATACATTTTGCTTGGAAATGTAAGATGAATATAGAAAGACTGAGGGTCCAGTTAGTAAAATTTCAAGGAGAATGAGATTGAATTATTTTTCTTCTGGTTTCTGACTTTTGCAAGAATTTAAAAGTATCTTATCTCTGCATTACTTATTTCTGAGAGAAGACTGATTTTTGTTTTCTGGAGCACATGCTTTTATTTCACATAGACTATATGAGTTAGGTTCTTGATCAAAACA
Source organism: Indicator indicator (assembly GCF_027791375.1). NCBI lineage: Eukaryota > Metazoa > Chordata > Aves > Piciformes > Indicatoridae > Indicator > Indicator indicator. The sequence goes on along the minus strand of NC_072012.1, from coordinate 40,672,868 downwards.
TAACAAATCTAATTGCATTCATGTGAATTTATAAACAATTCTGATATAATCCAAAATTCACTGGTCGGGGGGGGGGGGGGGGGGGAGGGGGAAGGGGGAGGAGAAGTAAATTTATTATTCTGTTAAAAAGTCTGCTGGTTCCTGGAATAAAAGTTTTATTTTCACTGTTACTAAATCTCATTAGGAAACACAGGTTCAATTTGATATATGATGGAACGAAGCAGGAACAGATCCACATCAGTATTTATCTATCTCAGTACATATAAGACAAAATGAAAGAATATGTTTTGTACACTACAGGAAGGACTTTTCTTTTCCCTTAACTATCTGGAAGTTCTTTATCAAGACCTGAACTAAACTATGCTGCTACGTAAGGTTACTTCCTCCACTTCTAAAATACTTTTGAAAATTAAATGTTTCATATCAGAATGGATTTCAGTGAGCTGTTAAGAATAAATAATTGGATAGAGGAATATGAACTGCCCTGGCAAATCCCACTAATTTAAAAAACACTTACCTTGTCTCGTTAGCTGGATTAATACTCTAGGAATATAATGGTTTCCATGAACTCTGCAAGTGATAAAACCTGAGTACAGAAATTGCGTTGCTACAACCACATGCAGGTATTCAGTAAGGAAACCAGGAATTTTGTTGGCAGTCTGGAGTATTTCAGACTTGTGGAGGTGGTCAGTGCGGTACTAATGTTTTTAGGGTGACTTTGTAATAGAATTGTTTTGACTCAGATCTGTGTTGAATGTAACTGTGAAGCAAAGAACATAATGCACACCATATGCACTTCGCCCACAATCGCCTCGGGCACTCCAAGAAAAGTGCAAACTCCCTCTCTTCCTCAAACTCAGCCTTAAAATTCAGGTCAAGAAAAGCAAACTGAGAGCTGATAACTAGGGCTGGTTTATATTTATGTATATGGGCTGCCTTAAAGTTCAGAGCAAGAAGGCAGAACCGAATGCTAGGAACCAGGATGATATATTTACTTATTTCTGTGTGTATTTGCTTTCAGGTGACTATAACACATATCAGTATCAGATGTTGCACACTGCAGTTGTAAAGAGAGTTTTCTCTCAGGTTTTGAGCCACAGAGAGTGACTTTTACATGCCAGCAGTATCTCTCTTTTCATTCTTCAAGTTTTGAATTACTTTTTCTTTAAAAAGGGCATCCTCCATAGAACCTGAATGGCCTTCGAATGCCAGTTCAGTTGGATTCAAGTTAAACTAGACTTTAATTCCCCAACACAGAAAGAAAGATGTCAAAACAGGGAAGAAAAAGTTCTGATATATGTCTTGCATTTATGAAGAAACTGTAGGAACCACATAAACAAGATGATCTTTAGTCTTACAAACAGGGCCAGTAAATCTATCTTATTAGGAATAAATCACTATAGATTCCTGGAAAGAAAACAAAACAATATGCTCTGTTTATTAGGGATACAAATCCTCAAGCTGATGTACAAAGCCCATTTAGCAGATACTCTGACTGCTAGTGACACTGAGTCAGTGGCTTGATTGGATGCCAGGACATAATTTCAGCAAGGGAAAGCAGATTAATCCAGCCAATACAGTGGCTCAGCAACCTGATGACTGCTTCAGAAGGTGGTGACTTAAGACAGGGCACCTTAGATTTGGTCACAATTTTTTTTTTTTTGTCAAGCAGCACAGGGTTTTTTGTGTGTCAATCTTTGCTGTAAGGAGTTCGACAGTTACCCCTGGGACAGCACTAAAAATGGTTTTACAAAGCTCGCCTTGGCAGACTTACCATCACTGCTATGCATCACAGAAATCAGTGACAGCGAGCTATTGATACACTGAACTGCAGAAAGCCACTGTCTTCCTATTTGAGGTATAAAAAAGTTCAGTTCTTCATCTGGTAGGCCATCTGAACTGCTAATTACTAGCAAAAATGTTTCCTGTCTGATGTTTCCCAGACAACCACAGAATATGTCAGTCTTGCTTTTGCCAAGGCAGTTGAAAGGAAGCTGACCTAGAACATATCAAAAAAAGCATAAAACACAATTTTCTACTCTTTTACTTCATCAAATACTTCAGTATCTTCCTTTCCTTTCTCTTCATTAGCTACATTTTGTGGTAAATCGAAGAGGGGGGCCATCAACTGAGCTAAATGAAATCACAAAGCAAGTGTAAGAAAGAAGGGGAAAACTGGATGACCGTGTGACTGTCAGAGCTGATATTGCATGTTCCAGGAGAGCTCAGTGTTCTAGAAGGGTATGTGGCAGTAACACATCAGAAAAAATAGATTTAATTAAATAAATATAAATGCAGACAGTTTAAAATCAGGGTCTTTTTCACTCTGCTTTGGGTAGGATGATGTGTTTGTCTCTGTGAATCAAGATTTTCACTCAGCCAAGATTCTCAGAGAAGAGCAGAAATTGTAATGAGTTGCTAGTGCAGTTGAAAAGTGCAAATAAATCGGCCTCCATTCCACATCTTTCTGCAGTACTGTGAAAAAAATAGCAACTGTGCAGTTTTTGTGGGGTCAGTGAAATCTAACTGTATAGCTTTTATAGCAGCTCAGTACCAGCATTTGTAGCTGACCAGAGAGCTCTCAGACAGGTTACCTCCCTGACAAAACCATTAGGGCAATCTGTATTGTTACTTGATTGCTCTGTTAGTTGTAATAGTATGAATGCATCTTGGAACATATGCAATAATATGTACTTAATGTGCATGATTTGTGTTATATAAGCATATTAGAATACAAAACTTTAGCAACTACAAAAAACAATCTAAATATGTATATGTTAGTAGACCAGTAAAGCAACAATCAATACTGACGTGTGAGGGTGTGCTGGTTTGGGGCCAGACAGATCGTCTCTTGCCCCGAAAGGGACAAAAGAATGAGACTCACACAAACGGATTGGAGAGTGATGGAAAGTTTAAATGGAAAAGCAATTGGTGAAGCTACAGAGAACTACAAGCTACAAAGCATAGTGACAAAGAGTATCCCAAAGCGTACAGAACCCCTCACAGAATTCCCAAAGCTTCCCAATCCTTCCCTTCTTCCCACCTGAGGGTAAACCCAAACCCCCCAGGGCTCTTTCTTCCCCCTCCCACTGCTAGGCAAGTCTCAGGCTGGCCAGGTCTGAGACTGCCCCCCCTCCATTCTCCTCCTGGCATTAGGCCTAGACAGGCCTAAGAGGCCTTGAGGATACTCCCCCGGCATTACCCGATAAGAGAGGACATCTCCCGTGGGAGCAGAGAGGGAAGAAAGAGGAAGAGAATGACTTTGCAGATGGCCTTATAGGGTGCAGGATTTATGGGTAGAAATACGTCGTTTCCTGTGTCCACCCCGTGGGTGGGCACCCAGGACACCAGAGGTGTATCTCATGCGGCAGTGGCAGGGGGCACCCAGCCTAAACTGCCACAGAGGGATACCTACCAACCCCTCCCGAACTTTGTACTGTAAGTGGAGATTCCTCTATCTCTGTAAGTTTTAACAGTATGCCATCTGCATATGTTCTAGAGACAGCTGCATGTGGTTAAGCATTCCTGGACTTTCCAAACCTTAAAGTGTGTTGACAATCAGTTTATGGATTCCTACATTGCTGAATTCTTAAACATGCTAACCATTTCACAGGGTGCAGTAAAGCTTTGCAAAGTGTGCTGTTTGTTGTGTCTGTGACTTTTCTGAGTATGACTTCCACACATTTACCCTTGATACGAAGATGAGTTGTGTGCTTAAACCACACGCATTTTCTTTCCCATAAATATTTTCGAAGATTTCTCATATAAACACTCCCATGGTCTGGTAAAGCTTAATACAGTATCTTGCATATGTTTAATGTAGGTAGAAAACACAGGCTTGAGCAGAAGAGGTGCTTGGCAAGTTGACATGCATATAATTGCTGAGATCACTAATGCTGGGAGATGTGATCATAGGCAGATGTGAACTATTTTACACATGCAAATGGATATGAAAATTTACTTTGCATGATTATGATGGAAATTGCAGAAGCATGCATCACAGAGCACATCAGACATAAGATGCTTTACAGTAGTCACAGATTTTCAATTTTATCTGATACTGTGGAAATGCAGTTACACCACACAGAAGGCAGTTTCCCATCATATGGTACAGGATCAGTTTCCTCTGACATTACACTTTTGAGCTTCTGGAAAGCGAACAAATGTGACACCCCTATGTGTCATGACATACAGCATTTAACAGGCAGAAAATATACACATGCTTCTGTTGTGGAAATTTATGCATGCAGCTTTTCTCTGACTTTTTGGATGGGACTTGGTACTGGCTTAAAATATCTAGATGGAGGTGTCCATATGTGAGTTAGGTTCCTACACTCCTACTGCAGGCTGTGGAGACGGGGAGTTCAATTCAGTCGCCCACACTCAGCTGTCTGGTGTCATTCATATATTGCTAGGATATGCCCATCTGGCCTTCAATAAAAGCACAGATCTCCCACCCCTGTGTGGTGTCAGGGACATGTGAGAGTGTCTCAGACATCACCACATAGCAACTATTAGCTGGCACCTATGTTCTGAGTCCTAGCTCTCTGTTGACTGCAGTGGGAGCTTAGGAAACCATCTCCCATGAACAATTCTGTATTCAGAGACCCTCGTTCAGGTATCTTGAACTGATACAAAAAGTGGATTCATTGCTCAGTGTGCAATAAGACAATCCTCACATTCAGCAGAAATACTGCTTTTAGTAAGGCATGGTTGCTCTGTGGGTTTTTCACAAATCAAGCACACCTGGTCAAAGTTTCTGTATTTATAGTATGAAATTAACAGTGTCCCACTTATTGATAACAAAGCCTACCTACCTCTTACATATGCATTAGGTTATATAAATATACAATCATGTCACAGAATCACAGAATGTTAGAGGTTGGAAGGGATCTCCAGAGATCATTGAGTCCAAGCCCCTGCTAAAAGCAGGATCACTTAGGGTAGTCCACACAGGAATGTATCCAGATGAGTTTTGAAAGTGTGCAGAGAAGGAGACTTCACAACCTTCCTGGGGAGTCTGTTCCAGTGATCTGTCCCCCTAACTATAAAGAAGCTTCTCCTCACATTGAGGTGAAACTTTCTATGTTCAAGTTTGTATCCGTTGTTCCTTGTCTTATTGCTGTGCATCACCAAAAAGAGATTGGCCCCATCCACTTGACACCCACCCCTCACATATTTATAGACATTGATGAGATCCCCTCTGAGTCTTCTCCAGACTAAACAGCCCCAGGTCTCTCAGTCTCTCTTTGTAGGGGAGATGCTCAAGTCCCCTAATCATCCTTGTGGCTCTCTGTTGGACTCTCTTCAGCAGATCCCTGTTTCTCCTGAATTGGGGAGCCCCAAAGTGGACACAATATGCAGGTACGGTCTCATAAGGACAGAGTAGAGGGGGAGAAGAACCTCCCTAGACCTGCTGGACACACTTTTCTTGATGCTCCCCAGAACACCACTGACCATCTTGGCCTCAAGAGCATATTGCTGACTTCCTTGAATGCCTTCCAAAGCTTACTGTGCAGATGAAGGGGTCTTTCAGGGTGGCTGGTGGTCATTTGGATATGAATACCCTCAATTTTTTGGTCACAGTTCATTTAAGGAGAATGGCATTCTTGTTTTTCTTGCCTACTTCATATCTTCAGGCAGATGCAAAGATCTATCTATGATCTTAAATAGAGAAGTCAATGTCCTCTCTATTGTCTGCTTGACTATACAGTTACCTCAACCTTTCAAGTTTTAATGTATTACAAACAGGCATGAGAATGGAAGCTAGTTAATACCTGATCTAAAAGCCATTGCATCAGGCATCAGAACTTTATTATTCTAATCTTCCGATCCAGTGTAAATGGAATAGATATAAAAAGCTGGGGAAAAAAATAAAATTCAGGCTCAGTCATGTCATAACATATCTCAAATTTTCATGTTTTCATATTTTCTTATGTTCACTAGTATTTATGGCAAAAATGTTTCCTTTCCTTTAACAAGAATTGCCTTTTACCAAATGCCATTAATTTATGCATCACATACATTTAATAAGATCGAGTTTTGTCTAAAATGCTGGTGAAAGATATGTAAGACCAGAAAGAATTACAGTTTATCTTACATTCTGACATTATTTTTAGCATACTTAGGACTGTAATTCAAAATAGATTCCTATAAGGAAAGAAACAGATGACAGAGATAGTGTACAGCTTATTGCTAGCAAACATAGTTCTTGCTGTTAATGACAATTTTATGTGATTTTTAAAACAATGTTTTGTAAAGTAATACTCAGCAAAACATACTTTTAGCCTGAAAGTGCAAGAGTTAGAAAAGCTCAACAAAGGTACATAAAAAAGAGTTATTCTTTATGCTCTTTGTCAGCTTATGGTCTTTCTGTTGCAATTTAACCCTTTGTTGTTCAAGGGAAGGTACTTTCTTAAATAATTTGTCACTGCTTTTAAATGGGTTTTGACAGATATTTCACAATACTATCATTCTTTTTGATTAATATGTTAACTGTTTCTCTAGTGATCTCTAGCAAGGTTTACTGAGATACAGGTCCCATAAAGCTAATTGACCAATTCATCATCAGGAATAGTATCTTGTGGTTGCCGCACTATCTACCAGGATCAACAAAGGAAGAGTATACTCAATTCAAATACAAAATCTATATTCAAGGTAAATTATAGAATAATACAATGGTTTGGACTGGAAAGGACCTTAAAGTTCTAACCCCCTTGCCATAGGCAGGGACAACACTAAGCAAAATCTGTCTTTTCTAAAGTATCCACCAAGCCTTAAAAGCACAGATTTCTACAAAAGAATCCCACATCTATGTCAGACCATCATCCTGCTTTAGGAGTAAATTAAAATGTATGTCTGCTATATGCCACACTTAAAATAATAGACAAGTGTATTTCCATGTATCAGCAATGTATGATTGCAATTCATTACCTTCCTAAGTTACAAAGAATGAGTAAGATACAGTCTTTGAAAATGGTGGAAAAGTGAATTTAAAAACTCTCTTGAACCTGCATGTCTTTTGTTGCAGAACAGAAGGATCTGGTTGCATGGGAATCAAAAGCCAGCTCTGTTGTAAGGGATAAATATCATAGCTGAATCTCTAATATACTGTGCACGTTTGTTACAGAGAAGAAAACTAATCTGAATCAGATTCTCATTACAGACAAAGAAATGCAGCAGGTAGATGGATAACTCAAATCAATACAGGGTTTGTAAGTGTTTTACTAAATAGAGGGACCCACTAGCATGGATGAAATACTTCATCATGAAGCATCTACTGCTGCTGTAGGCTCCTAAAGAAAACTTCCACTGTTACAAGCAAGAGCTTTGTATGAATAAAAATCATCTCACAGAAAATAATTCCAGTGAGAATGTTGAAATGGAAAATTCATACCACTGTTTTGTTTCTGTCTTGAATTACAGAAATTGGGGAGAAAGTTAGCCCAAAGTGTTGTATTTGAGAAGAGACAAGTAGGTCATCAAATAAAGATTTATTGCCTTAGGAAATAATAGGGATAAATTGTCAAGACCTTGAATGTATCACTGTGTTGTAATTGTCCTGTAATGCCTGTTCTGTGTGACAGAACACTGGAACAGGTTGCCCAGGTGGGTTGTAGAGTCTCCTTCTCTGGAGATATTGAAAACCCTCCTGAATGCGTTCCTGTGTGATCCGGTACAGGTGGTCCTGCTCTAGCAGAGGGGTTGGACTGGATGATCTTTCGAGGTCCCTTCCAGCCCCTAATGTTCTGTGACTCCATGATTCTGTGATATTCCCCTTCTGCAGCTTCTGCCCATCTCCTCATCCCAGAGTCTGGGTTGCCTGTGCTTGGGATCTTCTCTGACCTAGTGCGGATGTGCCACCTTGGAACTGAGTGCCATGAAAGCAGCTGTGCTGTGGAAAAGAGCTGTGAGAAGCATCAGCCTCACCCTTCATCTGTTCATCCTTTGCCCATGAGTGAGGTGCTACATTTATGCCATGCATGATCCTTGCCTGAGCTCCTTTTTGGTATGTTATGCCCAGCCTTGTGCCTGGCCAGCAGGACCTCAGACCTGCTGCATCGCTGCTAGTGTGTCTGGCTATCCCTCAGTTAATGACAGCCCTACTCTGACCTCCATCTTCAGGCAAGATGGGACTGTATCTCTTCCTGGGGAGGGCTGTGTCCTGCCTTGCTGTTGTCACAGCTCTGGGCTCCCCCTTAATCCTCCCTAACATGAAGATCACAGTCTGTGTTTTTAGCTATCTTGATCATGGGAAGTGCTATTGCTTATCAGATGTTCAGAAAATAGGTGCTTGATCAATACTACAGACAGCACAGGGCATTGGCAAGTTCAAAATGCTCTTCATCCCATTAGCAGCAGTTCTTGATTATTTGTGTCAGCAATCCTTACCTGTATTTATTCTTATTAGTTAGGAAATTCAAGCTTAAATAATTCTAAGTAATGACTATCTCTCTGAAAGAAATGTTCTGCAATGTCAAAAGAATATCCATATAAAAATTTCAGAAGAACAAGCTTTTAATGAGTGCTCTGAAGTTGTCAGTGTCATTGCAAAGGAGCAGAGAGAACTTCTTGGTGTTTAAATTACCATATAACTGGAACAGAACTATGGTAATGACACTGTAGTGTTAACTAGAGTAAGACACTGACAGCAGGTTGAGGGAGGTGTTGCTGCTTCTCTGTTCAGCGCTGGTAAAACATATCTGGAGTGCTGGGTCCCATGGTGAGCTCCCTGATAGAAGAGTGGTATGGAAGTGCTGGAGAGAGTGCAGCAAAGGGTCATGAAGGTGACTGGAGTATCTGTCATGAGAGGAATATTTCAACTCATGAGAGTTGAAAATGCTGACTATCCACCCTGGAGAAGAGAAGGTTCCAATGTATATAGATATCTGATGTGGGAAGTGACTCCCACAGACTGTTCTCTGTTGACACCCAGAAAAAGGACAAAAAACTGACAGGAAGGCCGAAATACAGGAAATTCATTTAAATATACACTTTTAAAATTTTATTTTATTTTATTTTATTTTATTTTATTTTATTTTAAGGGTAGTCATTACATGGAAGTGCGTTGTCCAGAGAATTTATGGAGACTTCTTTCTTAGAGATATTCAAACCCCAAGGGGATACAGTCCTGAGCAAACTACTCCCAGATGCCCTGTCTTTGAGCAGTGGGATTAGACTTCCCACTCCTCCAATATTGTGATTCTTCATACCCGGCCAGCTTCCTTCCAAAGTTGCTTAGATCATGGTTGCTTAGATCCTTGATGGGCTACTGCTATGTATTCTGGAAATAGTGGCCTAATTTACCACAAGCTAAACCGAAAATCGTTAGTTTTGCATGAGTCAGGAAATCAGAAATAAAATCAAGTATTGAGAGTTGTCTTTTTCACTTACAACATCCTTAAAAAATGAGGTAAGGAACGTTTCTTTCACATTTCTATTTCAATAGCTGATGGTAAGAATGAAGACAGACCTGCTCATTTCTTTTAGCAGAAGCTGTTACCCTCCCTGAAGCCATGGGATAAGTACACCTGTGAAAGAGCTGAACCCAAATTTCCCTGAAAGACATGACATTCTTATATCGAGGCCAAAGGTGGTGGTGGCGAATTCTATCTTCAGGCAATATGTATGCAACTAGAATGCAATGAATGAAAGTAGGTCCTAGCTTGTCACATCCTACAACACTGGCATTTTGGATAACATCTGCCACACAAACTCTCTGAGCGGGGATTGAGCAAGGGTGGAACCCGGTTCATCTGCATGTATTTCCTCCTCTCCCTGCTTTCCCACACACACCTTCCACCTTCTCAGAATTCTTAGCATAAGGAAATCTAGATGTGCAGGGATTACCTGAGCACACTGATCTCACCAGTTCCTGCAGTGACATACACCAGTCTTGAAGGGAAAATGAATCATGTTTTGTTCTGAATTGCAGATCTCAGTTGTAAGAAAAAAAAGAAATGTTTTACCTCAGTCTCTCTCTCTCTCATACACATATCACAGGTGTAAGGTATTTTAAACTTGTCAGAGATGCTCTGAGAAAAGGAGTAAGAGTAAAAAAAAAAAAATTTAAATGGAATAAATTACTAAGGGAATAACTGGTATTTTGTATTCTGGTTTATTACAGTTTTTCTTTTAAATTTATATTGACATGATTATGAAAAAAGTTTTGTGAAAGACTTCAAGGTATCACAGAATAACCCCTGTCCATTACACTATAGTACATATGTTAACAACACAGATATGTGAACAAAAAAAAATAAAAAGTATTTATAGAATACTTTGAACAGCATCCTGTGGGATTGCAAAGTCCTATCCTCACCTGGCAGACTAGATAAAACTTTAGTTCCCATGGCTACCACTGTGCTGTGTTTGATAATAAACTTGAGGAGTCTGAAAAAAAAAATAGGAAGGAGTTGCATATGTCTGCATATGCCTGGGAAAGAGGATCTTGGTGATTCAGCTTAATTGACTGTCACTGGTGTTTCAGTGCTTTCTGTCCCTTGGCATTCTCTTCAGTATAGCTGAAGTACCTCCTCACTGTTCACTGCAATGCTCACCCCTGCTAAGAAGTAGTGCCTCTGACTGCTGTTCTTTTAGTCAGCACATCCTACCATTTCTTCTGCTAACTGAGGAAATTATCAAGCTGTCTGATATTCTCATGAATAGGAAAAAAAATGTAATAAACATTCGATTTTGTCACTAAATAAGAAAAACTAGGGATTGTGATTGTATTGCATTTTGAATTTTATTGTCTCATTTTTATTCATCAGGGTCTGGCAATATGCTTTATTTTATACAAGACAGAGTCAAAAAAATACTGTTCTAGGAAGATCAAATGTGTATAAATACACATTTGGAACTACTGTAAAAAGCTCACTGCTGGCAGAGATTAATAAATTGCAAAGGCTTACATCAGTCCTGGTAAGTCCTGGAGTCCTTCTAGAAAGCACTGATATATCCCAGAAGCACATTGGAGAGATATTGATATGTAGGCACACTAACCATTTCAGAGAAGTCAAGACTAAGGAAAAAACAGCATATGGAGAACAAAATATACTGTCCTGAAGGGACAAACTCCAAAACATGCCCTAGCACAGACACCTGGTCAGTTCCTGGGGTCCAGATAAACATGTAGCACATGTAATTAACTTTGTGACACAGCTTTGAACTGTGTGTGCCCCTGGCCATGTTTGGATATGCCCCATCCTATAGGTCCAGTTATCAGGTTTATGTTACCAAAGGGCATTAATTGTCTTGGGACAGTATTTAAACCAGCCAAGTCAGGGAGCTTGCCTTGTTCTCACCCAGACAGCAACAAGCCAAATACTGCCCCAGTAGCAGCTGAAGGGCCTGCACAGACAATGACCTCACCCAGGCCTTGTACCTGGACCAAGGCAGAAAGGGGAAAAGCTCCAGAGAACTGAATTGCAGAAGAGCCACGGAAAAGACTACAGCCCAGCGATGGAGCACATGAGTGAAAGACCCTCCAAGCCCTCTCTGAGCCAAGGGCAAGCTCCAATTACGGTGACTGCATCAGGGAAGACACCAGACAGAGGAGCAAGCCATGAGTGCCCAGCTAACCTGCCACAGGAGCCCATTTGTGGGAAACCACACATGACAGCCTCTCTATTTCCAATTTCAGTTTAGGTATTGGAAATTCTTAGATCTGTGCTTAAATCATTTGACCGTCTTTATATGCGGAACAACCAAATAATAGAACCTGTAAATATACTTTGTAAATAAGTTATGGTAGTTTTTTTAAGATACCACAGGCCAAGATATTAAGTAGCAAAATATATAAATATATACATTTTATTACATATACAATTAATTTTGGTTTTCTATGTATAGCTTAAGAGATGGTGAACTGGAATCAACAAGGGCAGTGGCATGTTACTCAGCAGGCTTAAAGAGAATATGAAATGGAAAGTAAATGTAAGTGGAGGGAATGGATAAAAAAGGAAATGAGCAACCACAGAAATTTTGAAGGTGCAAGGTGAAAACACATGATGGCTATTTAAGTAAGAGATTACTACTTTAGGACATCCAGATGTTTTTCATAGGGAACATCAGGAGAAAAGTAAGATCTCACCCACAAGTCCCTTTGAAAAACTGGAGGAGGATAACAGGAACTAGAAATAAATTCTGAATTTTTGAAGCCCTGTCAGAATGGAGAGTGTAAAGGAGAGTGAAGAATTAATACAGGGAAAGAGAGATTTCACTTTTTGATGTGGAATTGCAACAGTTCTGTTGCATCTGTTACATAAGCATGTATGTGCATGCATATACTGACACAGACTGAAGTATAAGAAAGATAAGGATAGTGAAACAGGGATGTTTTTAATGACATAATCCAAAATCGGGAATATTTAGAAGGAAAAAAGAAATAAAATGAATATAAGTAAAATCCCATGGGACTTCATTGTTAAGTGCAAGAGAGGGGAGGAAAATACAGTTGAAGGACATTTAGAGAGGATACAGGAAACTGAAGTACCACACAGAATTAAGATGGTAGATTTTACTTAATATATCCAAACTGAGATGGATGAGAATAGAAAGGAAATCCAGAGAGAGAAGAGGCCACAACTGACCTTGGCAAAATCTGTTTCAGAGGAGTGGAAATGGCAGAGAGCAGTCTGGGAGGATCTGAAGAAAGGTGTACCACAGGAGGAGCCAGAGCAGCCAAGGCAGGGGTTGTGTGGCACGGGAAGAGTCTGTGACAACTGCTGAAAGACAAGGGGTGTCACAGCAGGAACCAAACCACACAATGACACACTAAATGGCAAAAAGAAAAGAAGACCATAAATGAAGGCGGCCTCGAATTAAAACTGACGGCTGACTGTAACTTACGAAAACCAAAATGCTGGAGGTGAGTAGGAGGAGCAGAAAAGTAACAGATATAACAGAGATTGAAAAGATTCCCATGCCAAAGGCTATGGCAGAGGACAAACAACAAGTGATGTGTGTCTGAACAGGGAGTCTGGAGCTGAAAGGGAAGGAGATAGTACACCAGCTAGATAGAGGTTGAGTTATATCCATTCAACACGTAACCCTTCATGCTAGGACATGATACAGTTAAAGCAGTAGAAAAAGAGGAAGTTTAGGACAGTTTATTGCCATTTGTGGAAAAAAAAAATCTAGGCTGCCTTGCAAGCCTTTTCTGATTTAAGAGTCATTAAAATTCATATGGGTGTCCCCATATAGTGCACAGTACAAACAAATGAAGGCATCTGGAGAGATGGAAGTGGCATATGGAGAACTCATCGATAAATGTTTGCCTCTATCACAAAGCTTTTCCGGTTTCAGTGTTTCCTGTTCCATACCCAGATGAAAACAAAGTGTTATTGAGCTTCCTTGTAATAAAAGAAAGAGAAAAACTCAACTCAGATATACACTGTATTCACTCCTCACCCACATGGGAGATCCAGGTTCAAATCTGTATTTGTGTATACAGAAACAATTTCTGTGTACCTTTGATTCAAGTCATCTAAAAGACACAGCTATCAGTTGTAGATCAAGCAATGTGTTCCTTGTTTCCTGAGCCTTTCCAGTAGTAGGAATGCCCCTACTTTTGGAAAATTTAGAGTCATGGTTGACTGCATAGACTGTCTGTCAAGCCATTTGCCATTCCAAAATTGCAACAAAATCAGCAACCTACACTGGTTTTAAAGTTCTTATCACCAGATAGAACTCCTTACTTATTTGTAAAGTCTTCTTCTATTAATTATAGTATTGACTATGTTGTCACAATTTTCCCTAAACATTATACCTACAAGAGTTCTACTGATGAAATAAACAAAACAAAACAAAACATACAGGAAAACAAAAGCAATGCAAGGAAAACACTTCTTTTTACCTGCTGCTTAGCTGGAAGTACTTCAAATGCATTGGCAATGTGCCCTATGGGCTACTCCTTCACAAGTTTTAATATTTTGATAAAGCAGAAAGTCAGAACTTATTAGGGACTTTCAGTTTTTAAGCAAACTATTACTGTGCCTTAAATAAAGATTACTTTTGCATCCATATTGCTACTCCAAGGCACGGAGTAAGGCAGGGCTGGGGGGTGGTTGTGTGGTGTTTCCCATGTGATAAGGATTGCCCAGTGGAAGTGATGAAAGGGAGGTTCCTCTGCTCCCTTCCCCCTTAAATTCATCCCTCATTGAATGCTATTTTATTTTACAGTGCACAAATGCATTATAAAATAGTTTCAATTTGAAATTTTCATTAGTACAGTTCAGACCCACATGCAAATGATGAGGAATGCACCTTCTCATCTTTGCTCAGAACAGAAAAATGTTGTCTTAATTCTACTGAAGGTTGAAAACATCCCATAGGAGGCAGAACCTTGCAAGATGCAGTGAGATAAGGGTCATGCATACACAGAGTTTCTGGAAAATATTTCCTGGCTCAACATCACAGAAATGAGTCATGTCTAAAGGTAAAGCAGAACTTTTCAAATGGAAGATAATCTGAATATTGAACTACTGCAGAGCATAGTAGGAACTACTCCTTTGCATTAATTGTCCAGGTCACAGAAATACACCAGTCATTTCTTGAAGCTTTAGTGAGCATTTAATTAATTCACTTCTGAAATCCCAAACAAAGTAACAGTCAATTAACTGTTATGCATGCCTGCTGCAGCAGAAATGATCTATATGAGGTACACCTGGAAAGATTTAATTTGTAGATCAAGACAAAATGGGAAGCACTAGAGGAATAAACACAGGAGAATGACTGAATATGGACTTGAATAACAAAACCAGATCAATTCTCCTGTGGATGTGCTCATATGACCTCTCTTAATGGAAATTACATGCATGATACATCAACAAGAAAACATAACCTGAAGGTCATGTTTTTCAATGCTAAGATGATCCTTATTTAAAGATTATAATGCCACAATATTACTCACTGATCTTTACTTGTGGTTCAAGAAGCAGAGTGTGGTTTTAGAAAGAAGTACCCCATGAACAAAGCAATTAATTATCTTTTTGTTTGTTCAAAACTCTAATGAAAAACATAGTCTTAAATGTTTAGGTGGAAAAAGCATGTTGATATGTACCTACAGATTGAACTGGAGTTAAAAACTACTGATGTTTAACTAGTGGGTACTAAATTTAGATCTTAATGATATGGTGTCAAAAACTCAAAGCATGTTATTCACAAGTTATTAAGACCCCAAATGGATGCATCTAAGTACAGATTTGTAATGGAACATGAAGGTGTAGAGGTAAAATTTCTTGGGCTGGGATGAATGCGCTTTTAAAGGGGTGACCTCATTAATGCTTATAAATACGTAAAGGGTGAGTACCAAGAGGATGGAGCCAGGCTCTTCTTGGTGATGCCTAATGACAGGACAAGGGGCAATGGGTGGAAGTTGAGGCATAGAAAGTTCCATGGCAACAGGAGGAAGAATTATTTCACTGTGACAGTGATAGAGCATTGGAACAGTCTGCCCAGGGGGGTTGTGGAATCTCCCTCTCTGGAGATATTCAAGACCTGCCTGGATGCATTCCTGTGTGATCTGGTATAGGTGATCCTGCTCTGGCAGGGGGGTTGGACTGGGTGATCTCTCAAGGTCCCTTTCAGCCCCTAACATTCTGTGATTCTGTGAAAGACAAGAAACTGCTGTATGTGTTTATGGAGCATATAGTGGAATATTGTTGCACAAATCTGTGACCTAGTAAAACTTACAAATAGTTAAAGGCTGAGATTCAGTTAGCATACAGAACAAATAATGGCTAGGCTTTCAAACAGTCAAGATGGTTGACAAATAAAAACCTTCAATGGTCATGAAAAATCCAGATGGAATAGCAGATGAGGGGAGCCACATGATAATGTGGCTGTTTGGAGTTTTGAGTACAGAGGGCTGATTTAAAGCTCAAGAGATCCATGCAAAGATGCCTCACTTCCCTCAGTAGTGATTTATATATTTACTGCCACACCAATGAAAAATTATGAAAAGCCAGACTCCCTGCCAATCATTGTGGTATCTCACTGGAAATATTATTTCCAACAATTCCTCATTAAGAACAATTTCCTGAGATATGTCAGTCCTCCATGTTTAAATCAATGTTAACACATGCTTTATTGATGTTATATAGTAGTAATTAATCAGAATCTTAAGCAGTACATACAAAATCTATTACAGTTACAGAGCTACTTCTAGCAAGCAAACTTGCATACTTATCAGAAAATGAAATATTCACTAAGATAGATTTTCATTAGAAAACTACTGCACTGCTGGCAGCAATTCTTATTAATGTAAATGCATATCAGATATATTGTCATATCTGAGATTTATGTCCTTAAGTACTCTGCACCTGCATAAATTGTTACACTTGCCTCATGAATATGAGAAAAAAAAATCTGGAGTTTTCTGATACACTAAATTTCATCTTGAAAACAGGGATATTACAAAGCAAGAGATCTAAGTAAGCTCTTCTAAGACACCTTGGAGCAAGACATCTGGGTCTAGAAATTTAAAAAAAAGTTTGATTCTAGAACCTGTCATTTAACAGCTTTTGAAGTTATCAGCAGGGATCAAAATGTTCATATGTGTGATACAAGTATTTTATTCTTTTTTCTCCTGAACACACAGAACTATCATTAATATTTTTATTATCCCCATGCAGTAGTTGCCACATGACACTAGATTTTGTTTAAAGGCACCTCCTTTTAATTTCCCTTACAAATTTGTTCCCAACAATTTCAGCTTTTTTTCTTAAAATGTATTCTTCAGACAGATTGATACACATTGATTACACTTTCCTCCCTGTTAAATATTTTTATTATATTTATTTTTATAAATTTGGGGAAATGGAACCATTTTTCACTATGAACATTAAAGTCTCTGTATTCGCTTAATAAAAAATTCCTAAATTTACTTTTTTTCTAAATCTCTCTTAGTCAATTTCATTTATAATGTCCCTTGCTTTTGAAATTATCCTTCTTAAACCAGCTGTATAGCCTGCTATATAATCAATGAAGAATAAAAATTGCCTAATCAATATGTTTCTGTAAGCCTGACTTTTAACACTCTGCTCTGGAGTTCAAAACTATCACCTCACTCAGTACATTGTTTTTGCTACTCCACTACAGTTTTTATGAAACACCTCAAAACACTGGACAGCCAACTTATTTTCAGTGATGTTCATGGAAATAGATTGTCTGCAGAAGACCTTTAACACAACAAAATCTTAAAAGGAAATAAAAGCCTAGGACTGACATGTGATGACCAGCTAACTGATCACTTTGTATCTGCAAGTGAGAAGGAACTTCTTCTAGGAAGAGGCTTCAGTCTTTGTCTAATGAGATATAACTAGATTTCTAGTAATGAAAAAATGGTTCTTCCACTGCCATCTCACTGTACTTCTGTCCCTAGACCTAAAAAAAATGAGAATTTTAAGTGAAGCATCATAGCAAATTTGAGATAGATGATAGATGATAGTGAGGTGTCCCTGCCCATGGCAGGGGGGTTGGAACTGGATAGATAATCCTTGTGGTCCCTTCCAACTCTGACTGATTCTATGATTCTATGATACTTTGCAACTCTGGCATTCATATACTCAGCCAGTAACAAAGGCATCAGGAAAGATAGCAATTTATACCAGAATTATGTAAATTTCTCTCTTATCAGAGAAGATAAGATACCTCTCTTACCAGGTATCAAATGACCACATGCAACTGTCCTTACTGAACAAAATTCAAACGTGGGTTATTTTTCAAGTGAAGCCCATCCTGTTATGGACACCAGACCATTTTTAAGGATTTAATTCTCCTAGTGAGTAACTGGTAGGACACATTGCCATCATTGGACATAAAAGAGAGTGAAAGCAATTAGCTTGCAGTAATGATCTTGGCCAAATGGTGCAGTTTCTAGCAGCTCTAGATCTCATTTAAGAATGTTAGACTAATGATATGACCTCAGTGTGAAACTTGCACTGATGTCCAAACCTCACAGTGATCCATATTGCTTTTATGAACCAGTTGCACTTGGACTTGAATCACATCAACTGCCTCCCTTAGCAAGAAAATTTAAGTCCTTATAGAGAAGATTATGCAGTCTAAATCTTCATCTGAGACAGATCCAGACTAGCTTTCAGGATTCACATGCCATGACTCACCCTCTGGCTTGGTCTTCTCATTCACAGATTTGAACTGGTGGGCAAAAGAAGTTTGCATAACATCTGTAATCTATCTGGAAAAAAAAAAAAAAGAGAGAGAGAGAAAAAAAGAGAGAAGACATCTGATACATTGACCTAAAAAACTGCCAATGAAATCAGATAGTTTAGCTTTAGTGGGAGTTCATGGACTCAAATGATGGTCTCTTTCTGTACAAGGCTCTTAAGATAGTGAAGTCCTGAAAGGAAATAAAAGGACACAATTAAGAAAGCTGACCAGAAGACATCATTTTATATCTGCTAGGTTTGCACAAATGCCATTTTAGACAAGAGGTACACAAAATGAAAAGCCTCATTTAAATAGAATTCTTGCGTGCTTATAAAACATGCAAAGTCTATTACTGCAATTTAATAAACTCTATTCCTCTGCACTAATTACAAAGTAACCCAGGTACTCAGGAGAGTAAGATAGGTTCTTAATACCAGTGAAGCAAGCACACATGAAAAATGTGCATTCCAGCTCAGAGACAGTTTACAAATGAAAACAAAACAGAGAAATTAAGTAAGGGATGATGCATAAGTTAGCAGTGCCTGAAGGCAGCCTTAACTTTAATGCCAACAAATCATGCAGGTTTTACACAGTTATTCACTCTGGTATTCAATAAAAAATGAGATTACTGTAACAATACCAAACATATCCTTAAAGGAACACACTTGGCAATAAGTCATATGAACTTTACACTGAGGTGAAGAGAGTAAATATATTCTGCATTTAAATAATGTGTGTCGGTGTGAGCTGAAATTCCCTCCCCACCGACAATAACCAGGCTAGCCCAGTCTGGAAGCAAATGAAAAGCTGTATTTACAAGCAAAGTCTTAAATCTACAATGAAATGCAATGAATATATACGAATATACAAAATTCACAACATTCACAAATATATACAATCAACAGAAAAAGCACAATCGATCTCCCTTTGCTTCCCCCCAAGGGGACCCTCCCAAAGGGGTCTCTATCACTCCCAGGAGCTTCTCCCCAGACCCCCCTGGACAGAGAAGCAGAGTTAGTTAATCAGAAAGTTGTTAACTTAGCTGCCAAGGTCAGTGTGTTATCTTCAGCCAGAAGAGAAGAAGAAACAGCAGCCAGACAGCCCAGCAACTGCCCCCACTGCCGAACGCAGAATGTGCAGAGTGCCTACTTTGTTTTGGGTAATAGTTCTTAAACATTTCTACCTATCCAATGGAAGTGTTTGGAACAATCAGTATTTTGCTTTCTTACACCCAATAGTGACTTATTTACATTCTTTCACTTTCTCTGTTCTGAACTTTGCAAGGAAAAATTAAAAAGACAGTTTCAAACCATCACATAATGCATGTTTTCTCAGAGTCTGAGATGTAAATACAAGCTGTGAGGTGGTACAGGAAAGCTACAGTCAATGAGTCAATGTATTAAATTAGGAGTTACTGCATGATAGAACACTTATGACATAAGCTCACTTGATTTTATATGGTTATATTATCCTAAATATGAACCTTTTTTAATCCTAATAGGGATTTTTAAAAATCCCTAAAATAATGTTTTTGTTTGTTTGTTTCCTCTAGTAAACAAATGTTTAGGACTTTCTGTCTCTACTTTCACCTTTATTTAAGGTGAAAATGGAATACAACATACTGAAGAAATAAGAAACAGAAAAGGAAGGAAGGAATTCATAAGGAAGGAATTCGGAAGGAATTCAGAGGGATTTAAGAAGGGAGGAAGGAAGAGAGGAAGGGAAGGAGGAAAGGAGCGAGGGAGGAAGGAAAGGAGGCAAAATGGGCGGAAAATTGCAAACCTCCACTTTAACAAACTCAAAAGTTTAAAAACAATCACCTTTTGCATATCTAGGAAGATAGAAAGATAGAAATGCCATTAATACATAAATTTAGTTCTCCTTTCCCACATAAAAACACTACCACATGCAAATTAATATTTTATCTATTATTTAATAATTAAATATTTTCTGAAAAATATTTAGAATGGGATGGATTGGAAAAAAAAATCAGTGACTTCAAAAAGCATTTGCTACAGAAAAAAAAATGTTGATTGCAGTTATTTGTGTTGATTTTGATGTTACTTTTATTATTCTAACTCGTGTATATTTTAATATTGAAAAAAAAACACTTTCTAGCAAAAGTCTTGATGTAAAAGAGTCCTTTACCTTTTTTCCTAATGTAATCACTTTCATTGCTATACTAAGATTCATGTATATTCAATGGCAAGTGAAAGAGACACAAAAAAAAATAAAGAAGGAAAATACTCTGCTTGTCCTGTCCTCCTTGTCCAATAGTTTGAATTTAAATATTAAATGGACTGAATAACTGAATAATTGAAGATTACTTGTCTTCACAATTATTCACACAAATGGCTGATTTTACTTTAATATTTCAGCACTACTTGATTTCTTAGGGCAGAATAAAAGAGGATTTATGGTAACATGAGGGAAAGGTCAGGCATAAAACCCCCAATCTCTTAGTTTTATTTTCACCTTCATGTAAAAAGCTGCCAAGTGATGCCCCACTGGGGCAGAGTCAGGACCAGCTGTAACTGATTTCTCTTGTTTCTGGGTTTTATTTCACATTGAGCTTTCTGGAACTGGTACAAGTGCAAAGCTTTCCCTTCGGAAGACTCCTATGACATCTGAAAACAGAACATTTTGTAGAAATAAAAAGGCTGAGCCCTTTTCAGAGAGAAAAATTGTTGCAGGTGACATTAGAAAGGTGAAACTTCAATTTAGACACAATATTTATAACCAAACTGCCTAAATGAAAAGGAAAGTCTTAAAAGACAGGGACTTGGGGGATAGCAAATAGCATGAGGCTTTACATATCTGATTCTAATGCAATGACTGCATCTGATTTTGTTAGTCTTCTGTGAAGGGGAATGGGTGCTTGAGAAGGGAGTGAAGACCCAGACCTTCACAGCTTCAAAGAAGTGTAGTATTCAGGGAGGGAGCGTGAGCTCAGCTCCACTCTTGCTCAGTATCTGTGCTATGTGCTGGAGCAAGCAGAAGTCTCATGTCTTTACTATTCTATTTAGTGCTGCTCATCATATGGCCAAGCAGAGGAGCAGACTAAAACCAAGATGCTTTCTGGTCACTAGGTATACAGTACAATTTTAGTAGCAGCTTGAGACAGACTTTTAAAAAACTCTCACCTCTTCTTGCAAAACATAGCTTTCAGAAGCATTTAGGATGGATCCCACCTCTGACAGATGTCCATTTTGCACTAAGAGAACAAGAGCATAGGGGGCATAGGAAAGATAGGCTGCCCAACAAATTGCATCAGAGTCTGGACACATTCAGGTCAGCTTTCAAGAGGGTCTTGCCTCCTGGTAGGCACAAGGATAACCTCAGCCTTGTGGACATAGGACAGTTTTGATTTTGAACATGCACTTGAACCATGCTGGTTACAATTGTGCAGAGAAAATGGAATGCAAATATACAGGCTGGGGTGGAATTGCAACAGGGGTGGAATTTTCCATGGTGAGGCTCATGTGTCATAATGTGTCATAATGTGCATGGAATTCTGCAAAAGGAAAAATTACACTTGACAGTGTAGGGATTTAATAAGTACCCTTATGTTATGTGTATGTTCTATGTTTGCAAACAAACAAGCAAAAAGAATCAGCTAAGATCAACACCAGGTCAAGACATAAGCATCAAAAAATACAGGCACATGATGCACATCTGAAGGGAATACAATTCCTGTCTTAGGTAGTTTTCTGTAATCAACACCGTTTGGATTTAGAGCTGGGGTCCATCTTTAAAGTCCTGTTGAAAGTGGTACCACGTACATGAAAGAAACATGAGTTTCCTGAATCTGTAAACAGAGCTAAAATTTGTCCACACCTGCTGCCTGGGCTCTGATAGCTACTCCCATGGCAATTTTGCACATTTCATGCAATGTTTCTTTTAGTATGAAATACAGAAACATTTTTGGCAACCAATATGAGAATAACTGTGGTGTCCCTGACACATTGTAGAAAGCTATAAAACACCAAAAGTACCACAAAATGAAAGCTATCACAATCACAAGTTACAGATTTGTGTTCATTTTGCCCAAAGAAGTGCAAATTCTTTTTTCCATTGAATTTTTCCTTAAAGATGGAAATTGAGAGTCTTTGAATCAGCAAGCACTGCTTATACCACACAGATTTAGATTTTGTTGTAAGAAGTGGCTGAACCACACAGAGCTGAGATGAGTTTTGGGCTGGTTTCCAGTTGCCTGCATAAAGAATCCAATGCTTAGGGCTACTAGGCAATCACGTGAAAAAGCTTTTAGGATCCTTGATTCCTCAGACGCTGTGTTAGACACACTGAAAGGTCATTTATTAGATTAAAATCCTTAGGGGTCTGCAGTAAAAATTAACCCAGCAAAATGAATCTAATCTGTTTTACATGTCTACAGTGCAGACAGCCACTCGGGCACATCTAGGGTGTGATTCATCTTCTGATAAAGACATTGACAACAGATCAGTTGAATCCTGTAGCAGAAATTACTATGTCTTTCCACTGGTTCTGAAGAGATTAAAAAAATCTGTCCTATTTTAAGGTATTCTTTCCACTGGTTTGCACAGATGAGATATCTGTACACTGAAGCCATGTAAACAGAGGAGATGTCGTTGTCCCTACTTTGACCAGGCGCAGATAGGAGTGAAGTCTTGAGTTGCTCAGAATTGCAGTAATCTCGTGCACTTGCAGAAGTAGTGTGAAGGGCCTTTTATCTTTTAATACAGATGAAAGACCCAACTGGTAAATTCAAACACCTCTAGTATTAGGCAGCAGTGGAGTACAGATTTTAGATCTTCATTTGTACTCTGGGCAAAATAAAATTTTCTGCTTTCCGAAAGGTGACTTTTATTAGACACACTTTTGGATTCACATTTTCATGTAAAATACTTTTTCTTCCCTTTATTTAGAAATAGTTTCTAAATTTCAGCACCAAATTCTCTTATCATAAATTTGTTTCTATTCTGTTATTTGGCAACCACCAGCTTAATTGCCTACACATATACTATTTTTTTTAAATACAGACCAATATATGCAGCTTTTTTTTTAATGCAAAAAATTGAAAAAAATAATCTTGACTAAGAAGGCAATTTATAAATCACCATGGCCAAGTAGTGCTTGTTCTTCCCTTTCCTTTCTGCAGCAATCAGAATTGGCTGATGCTAAATTGTCATCTGTAACTCACATGCGAAGCTTTGTAGAGGTCAAATGATTTATTTTGGAGATGACAATCACATTTGCTGTTATTTACATAATTGTCAAAACAGATATGAAAAAATCAAAAGGCAGAAATAGATGTAAATTCAACTGATATTAGAGTCTAAAGAGGCACATCAAGATCTTGCATTTATATTCAGGTATCACAAATAAGGCAGAACACTCACACTCTAATATCCTATATATAATTGGCTGTGCCTTTGTATTTTGTTTCTTGCTAATTTTCATTGCCTTGCATTTCAGACTAATCTGAATGCATCCTGTGTGACTTGAATAGATGAGTCTGAACTGTGCCCTCACACACTGACTTTCTTCGTTACCACTAGCTGCAAGGACATCTCAGCTTGTTTCTGTTCTGAAAGCTATACAAAAGGTGAGCCAGTTTCTCACTGCGTTTGTAGCACCAGAAATTCCATCTGCTAAAACTCCTGCTCGTATTTGATATCCATGCTCTGTGACAGTCTTCTGGAGAGTATGATTGAAATCACAGCACTAAAAATCTTCCACAACTGAGCTCTAAACCACCAGCTGCTTCCCCATAGGCCACTGCTGGCAAGATTGCTGTCTGCTCCTTGTTTTAAAAGACTCTCATTTGTGTTGGTCAGATGTTGAAATGATTCCTTTTCACATTATGTGATTAGTCTCTTATCTTCATGCTTACAATTGTACTTCTGGAAATGGTATTTAAGAAGGGGACTTTTTCTTCCTTCCAAATTAACCTCTTTATCATCCAAGGATCATTTTGGTTTTAACAGAGAATTAAAAATTGTGATTCACTCTTGATATTAGAATTGTCAAATGACACTTAAATAACAGGAGTTGAATTCCTCTGGTTTGTTTGTTCATTTGTTAAACTGTTTTAGGTGGACTTCAAGAGTAAAATGAAATAGTTTCTATAATGTTGTGGGTTAAGCTTGCACAGCTGGCAACAAACCACCACCCAGCCCTTTCACTCAATCCTTCCTCACTGACCTCAGTGTATGCATGGCTCTCACAGGTCCCACTCTTGTCCAAACAAAAGAACTCCCCAAACTAAAGAACCAGCCCAGCAGATTTTCTCCACTTAAACATGTTATTGAAGAGTTACTGATTGGCTGGACCTTGGCCAGAATTAGATCTGACTTGAAGCTGAAGGAACTTCTCAAATCTTCTTAGAGGAGCCATGCCAGTAGCACCCTCCTCTACTACCAAAACCCCACCAGACACAAACCAAATACTTCTAACTAGGGAATACAGTTATTGCCTTATAACTAAATGCCAGATCCATATGCTGGCAGATGTGAAAGCAGCATTTTAGAGGCAGAAAGCAAAATCAGTTACTAGGAAGCTGTGAGTTTTTTGAAGGGGCCACCTGAATCTCATTGTCACCAGTCTCTTCAATTACAAATTATTCTGAATTACTGGCTAGGTATGCCATGCCATTTTGTTATTCTATTATAAATTTTACAGTCAGATCCAGGAAGTGCTGCAGAAAGGTGGTGTAAAGCTCCAGATTTCAATTGGTGATGACATCAAGCAGATCTGTACAGACTGAGAGCTGGGATCTTTGCCTGAATGTAAGGTGCCAGTGTCTCAATCACCATCAGGCTAATTTTTGAAACAGATGGAGTTTTGCTTTCTTTTTTATTAATGGATGTGAAAGCAGCTTGTGTTTTTTGGTGTTCTTTATTGTCTTACAGTTCTGTTGCACAGCTTCTAAGTGTCTTTTAGAAACCATTTCATCTTGACTCTATTGTTTCCATTTATAACTAACATAATGTGTTTTCCTCCACATATTTTAACAACTAATACAGCTAAAAGCATGTGCTCTCAAAGACTTTAATAAGAAATGATAAACATACACAGATGGGGTACTAAACACTATGTAATGGCCTGGCTTTAATCACTGTGGTGTCTTCTTTTTTTTTTTTTTTCAGAGTCTTGTACTTCTGTCTCCAGTGTTCCAACCTAACAGCTGGGTTGTCCTGAGTTTCATTGCCTGATTTTTGACCTAAATCTTGCCCTGGTTTAAACAACCCTTATTATCAAAACCAACAGAAGCCTCTGTTACCTTTAACTTGGTTAATATTTTCTGAAGATTACAGCTTTATCTGAAGAACTTTGGCCAGAAATCTCCCGATTTCTGTTAGCTTTTAAGATCCAGGCTGCTTAAGAGACTGGTTATCAGCATCAGAGAATCTGTGTGTTCTTAGCATCCCCTGAGACACGTGCAGGTCCCTTCCACTACAGCTAAGATGACCCTGTCTGCTCAAAGGCTCAACGCTCCTAAGTGAAAACAGAGAGAAAACACAAGGCAATTCTGCTAATGAGGTGCATTACAATTAAGAACTACATTAATCTGCACTCCTAATGACTCGATGTAGATCTAGATTGTTAGTACACAGCAATATCATCAAGAAAATTAGGTGAATATGTGACGATTATGATTTTTAAAGGTGATGGTGAGAAAAATACTTTCATTGTTGACATAAAGAATAATGAAATAGACAGTAATTATGACACATAACATTTGGAGTACTCACCTGGAGTGCTGTGTTCATGTCTGGAGCCCTCAATATAGGAAGGACATGGACCTGATGAAGCAGGTCCAGAAAAGCGCCATGAAAAAGATCAGGGGGTTGGAGCACCTCTGCTAAAAAGATAGGTTGAGGGACCTGGGGCCGTTCAGCCTGGAAAAGAGGAGGCTCTGGGGTGAACTAATAGCAGCCTTCTAATACCTAAAGGAGCCTACAAGGAGGATGGAGACAGACTGTTTACAAAACCCTGTGTTGATAGGATGAGGGCCATGGCTTCAAACTGGAGAAGAGCAGATTTAGGTTGGATGTTAGCAACAGGTTCTTTACCATGAGGGTGGTGGAACACTGGAACAGGTTGCCAGGGAGGTGGTTGGGACTCCACCCCTTGGAGATATTCAAAGTGAGGCTTGACAGGGCTCTGGGCAACCTGATCTAGTTGAGGATGCCCCTGCTGACTGCAGAGGGGGGTTGGACTAGATGACCTTTGGAGGTCCCTTCCAACATGGGCCATTCTATGATTCTATGATTTGGTGTGAGTAAAATTGGTATTATCTGACTCAGTTGCACTAAACATTATTTCACCACTGTTGAATTAGCTGAAATCTGTGAATCTGTTTTATGTAAAGCATAGTAGTGAAAGGATAATTTAAGATATGGAAGAAAAGAAGAGAGCTAATACAACAGATCTATTTTCATTTCATTTTTGTGTTTACATTTAAATTCATAACATAGATGTATATTATATGTTGAGATTTCAGAATATTTTTCTTTATTGCAGTAAACCTGTTTTCTTTGATAATTACACATATTTGGAAAATTACTAATATTAAAATCAAAATCATTCTATAACCCTGCTCCATTTCTCAGGGATATTTTGTTAGAATCATTGCATAGTCATCTCAATTTCTTCTTCCTCTCACTTACCAGAAACTATGCATTTCTATAACTCTGTGTGTATTAGAACTTCAACAACAAATTAGTGCCTCAGAGCAGGGCACAGAGAGGAATGGTTCATGCAATGTATGTGCATTTCTGACTGCATTATTAATTGATTTTTATTCTTTACTAATGAGCTCTTCAAACATCTTTCTATCCCAAAAGAGAAGAAAAAAATAATTTCTGAAAAAAAAAAAAAACAACCAGCCAACCAAACAAAAAAACCCACCCAAACAAACAAACCAGAGAGATAAAGCAAACTCATTTCCCAGTGCCAAAATATGAGTGGATGCTTTAATATAATATCACATTTAACACTGAATTAATAAAGTGAGTTTTACACTAATAAAGCCTGGATTTGGTTCTTATTTAAAATAAAATTATATTCTCTCAAATGAGAGCATGGATTGTGCAAGTACTATAAGCGCTGAGGAGAAGTGTTCTTTTGTATTAAAGAAACCATTTTTAACACTTCTTTTAAGTTTGCTAAAAATAACGGAAAATGTTTCACTACTGTCACTCGAATTAATCTATTAAATGAAGACCAACATTGTCCCCTAGTGGTAGAAGAACTATTTTGTCCCAGACGAAAAGAAGGTTGACTCCTGCATTGAAGTCCTCAGTGGCGTGGATTGCTAGAGAACAAAACACAACAAACACAGAGAGCACTACAATCTCCTGGGATTTCTCCCGAGAAAGGCAATTTATTTTTAAAAGCAAGGCACAGCATTCAATGGAATATTCAAATGACACAGAAAATAAATCTAATCTAGTCTGGTCTTCAAATAGAAAAGCTGTTTTTGTGATGATCAAGCTGTAGCATATACATGCATGCATAGATGCCTGCAGTAAAGCTGAGAACAATCAAATAAGCTCTACTGAGAAATTTCAGGTATTGCCACTTACCCTGCTGGTGTCCCAGCAGAAACACTGATCCAAAAATCTGGCTGCTCAAAGGCAGGACCAGCTGCTACTCCTTGCTCTGCAGCCAAATGTGCTCAGGTTGTCAAGATGCCTACTAGAAGATTGTTCAAACTAGAGTCCATTGAACTTGGGTAAAAGAAAAACATGCACGGAGAATATTCCTTGTTCAAGAAATTGGCATTTCCTGATTAAATTTGTTTCTGCTTGAAAAATTCCTGCCAGCTCTAGTGATAAAGTTGTCAACGCATGACAGCCTTTCATAGATTTTATTGGTACATGTTCTCTCCTTCTGTTATCACCAAACTTGTTCTTTTTCTTCCCCTCCCTCTTCACTCTGACATTCTAAATAATGCTTTCTCAAAATAAGTTCTATTGAAAGAAAATAAAGAGAAACTCTAAGATGTCATGAAACTGGCAATATTTCCAAATTTGACAGTGCACACTACACCACCATTTTCTCCTCTCTTACCTACAAGCACTTGTCTTTTTAGCTACCTTCTTTTCAATTGTGCTTGAAGCTTTTGTGTTGAATACAAGAAAGAAAAAGGGTGGAGACAGCAATCCTCTTTGGCTTCCCAAGCGTTATTATGGAGTTGGATAAGATCAGGAGAGAATTGAGAGGGTAATATGTTTAAAAATTAGCAAAAGCAGAGTAAATCATGCAGCTAACCCTGCAGCATATTGTTTTCAACCATATAGAGTGGTTTCCCATCTCCTGCCATTAACCAAAATGCAAAGGATATTCCTAGGAGGTAATAAATATCACACTGAACACTCCCATGAAGGAAGTTTCATTTAGCTCTTTTCCATGTTGAACAAATGCACAGAACAAAAAGATATGTTATAAAAGGTTGGCACTGCCAGCTGTTTCCAGTCCTGGAGGTGAGGGCCCACCAGTGAAGTTAGACAGACAAATTCATTTTCCTGAGTCCTACCAGGCTTCAATAATACATGACTCTTGAGGGACTAAGTCTTTGCAGTAAACCCAGGCACAGAACCCTTAGTCCATGTTATACATCAGCTGACTGAATTTGGAAATTGCCCTGATGTCTGCAGACAGCTTTGTCATAACACATCCTCTTGTCCTAGCAAAATCAGGACATCTGCAGGAAAAAAGTCTTGTTCATGTTTGCTTACCACTGGTCATGTAATGTTAAAGGCAAATGGGGTAGATTGGGTTGCTCACAGTGGAATCCCTTTGCATAAAGTTGTATGCTCTTGGGCACTCTAGTATGGATTTGAGTTTTTCCCTACGTTTTCCATATCACGTTAAATCTAATTATGTCATCATTTTTGAGGGTAAACACTCTGCAGAGCTAAGGAGAGCTTCAAGTCAAGTCTCTAAAGCCCTGATGGAGATCTGTGGAATATCAGACCTCAGTTGGAGGAGGCTTCTGGAGGTTGTAGTAGCTCTGTGAAGGTTGCAGACTTTGAATGTCATAGAATCATTAAGGTTGAAAAGACCTCTAAGATCATCGTGTCCAACCATCATTCCTACACCACCATGTGTGCTACACTGTGTCCTGAAATGTGATCTTTATGTGGTTTTTGAACAGCTTCAGGGATGGTGAATCTACCACTTCCCTGAGCAGACTGTTCCAATGCCTGACCACTCTTTCAGTAAAGAATATTTTCCTAATATCCAATCCAAACTTCTCCTGGTGCAACTTGAGGCCATTTCCTCTTGTCCTATCACTAGTTACGTGGGAACCCACCTTACTACAACCTCCTTTTAGGTAGTTGCAGAGAGCAATAAGGTCTCCCCTCAGCCTCCTCTTCTCCAGACTAAACAATCCCAGTCCCTTCAGCTACTCCTCAGAAGACTTGTTCTCCAGGCCCTCCACCAGCTTCATTACCTTTCGCTGGACATGCTCACAAAACACAATGCCCTTCTTGTATTGAGAGGCCCTAAACTGAACACAATATTCAAGGTGTAACCTCATTGGTACTGAGCACAGGAGCACAACCACTTTCTACTCTTGATGGCTACATTATGTCTGACACAGGCCAGGATGATCTTGACCTTCTTAGCCACCTGAGCACACTGCTGGCTCATGTTCAACCAGCTGTCAAATAACACTCCCAGCTTCTTTTCTGCTGTGCAGCTCTCCAGACACTCTCTAGCAAGAATGGGGTTGTTGTGACCCTAGTGCAGGACCTATCACTTGGCCCTGTGAAGCCTCATACAAATGACTTCAGCCCATTGATTCAGTCTGTCCCATCATTCTGCAGAGCCTGCCTAACTTCAGGCAGATCAACACTCCTTCCCAGTTTGGTGTCATCTGCAAATTTACAGAGGGAGCACTCAATTCCTTCATCCAGATCATTGATAAAGATGTCAAACAAGACTGACATTAAAACTGAGCCCTGGGGAACACCACTTGTCACCAGACTCCAATTGAATTTAACTCCGTTCACCACCATTCCCAGGGCTCAGATGTCCAACAAGTTTTTTTACCCAGAAAAGAATACAGCTGTCTAAGCTATGAGCCACCAGCTTCTCTAGGAGAATGCTGTGGGAGACTGTGTCAAAGGCTTTAGTAAAGTCCTGGTAGATAACATCCACGGACTTCCCTTCATTCACTAGGTGGGTCACTAGGTCATAGAGTTGGTCAAGCATTTCATGAACCTGTGCTGGCTGGGATTGATCCTCCAGCTGTCCTGCACTTGCTGTGTGAGTGCACTCAAGATGAACCACTCTGTAATCTTCTCTCGTACCAAGGTCAAGCTGACAGGCATGTAGTTCCCTGGATCCTCCTTCTGTCCCTTCTTGTGGATGGGCATTACACTGGCAAGCCTACAGTCATCTGGAATCTCCCCTGTTAACCAGGAATTTCATTCATATAGGACTCAGTTCTGCTGTCTTCCTGCTCCATTATTTCAGTTTAGTTTGCACTAGTCACCAGTGAATAATGTGTACAGAAGCAGAGGTTCCTGAGATCTACTAGACAGAGCATTAACACAGTCTGTTTTTTTTTCCTGAAGTTTCTACTGATGTACTTGAGTTAAATAGTTTCTCTGTGCAGCCATCTGTAGCTCACTGTAATGCTATGAAGTATAGACATTTTGAGTTAAAGTCTTATTAGTCCTTTGCTAGATCCTCTGCTGAGACAGAAAAAAAATAGGTAAATTTTATTAATTAATATAGATTCTATCTGCTGATTTACTAGAGTTAACCTTTTTTCAGTGAAGTTTGTGCTTTTTTTTTCCTTAGTTCATCCCTTCACTAATTAGAATTTAGCATTTGTAAGGTTTTTTTTGTTTGTTTGTTTTGTTTTGGTTTGGTTTTTTTTTGCTATGGAAACAAGAAGCTACTTCATTTATATCATACATCAAAATGTCAGAACAGTTTGTAATGGATTTCTGTATATGTTGAACTGATACTTAAAAGTTACTCCTGAGTCTTTTATAAAGAGTTAGCAAATCTTTCTTAATAAATGCAGCTAAAGATTCGAATGAGAGTTTATTTCTGCATTAGGTAAGGGAAATAATTCAATTTATCTTTTCCAGAAGTGGTAGGTATATGGAGAACAGATGGTAAATTACAATTTACAGCTAACTTCCTAATGCTAAATTAGAATTTTTGAGGAAAGCCACTAGTTGCATAATTCATATTTATGCTACATCATAAAATGAAACTCAGTTCATGTATTTTAAACACATTCTGCAAGCAGTATTACATAGCCAACTTTTTGAATCAGAAGAGCAAATATCTTACAGATCACCAAAGCAGATGGTACTTAGAAAAAATATTTCAAAATTAAAATACTTTTCTTTAACCCCCCCTGCAAAAAAAAAAAAAAATGAAGAAAGAAAAAAGAAGAGAGACTTTATTCTAGTGTTTGACAACGCTTTCAGTAAAGCATTTTCTTCTAATATGTAATCAAACAGCCCCTGGTGCAATCTGAGGCTATTTCCTCCTGTCACTTGTTACTAGGGAGAAGAGACCAACCCTCACCTCACTACCACTTCCTTTCAGGTAGTGGTAGAGAACAATTAATGTCTCCCCTCAGCCTCTTCTCCTTACAGAGCACTGAGTAAATAGATCTGTAAAGCAGTGGGGATGTCAGGCTACTGTAACTATGCTGTTGAAGCAGAGAATACATTAAGGTCAGGAAGGAACCAACAGAATTTTTTGGTCTGTGTTGAGATCTGGTTCTCTAAATAATAATTTTAAATGAATTGAGCCAATTATTCCTTCTGCATAAATAATTTCCAAATATATTGTCATTTGCTTAAGTCTTCTGATATTTTATATTGCCTTGTGACCTCTGACCTCCATGTGAGATTTTTTACCTGAGTACTAATCCTGATTTTCCCCACAGGCAGTGGAAAGAACAAGGTCCCACTGATAGAATGTTTCATCACCCCTCTGAAAAAACATTTATCCTGGAGCTGGATGAAATGGAAAAGCTTATGCCTTGACACAGTTGATAGGGGAACCTAGATGACTTGCTTAGAAAAGTTTCCCACTTTTCCAACAACTGAAGCTAAAAATGAGTGAATCACATTCTTCATGGTCTAGAACAGAGATGCCTTGCTGAATCCTGCTTTAATCCTAAATGCAGCAAAAATTGACTGTTACCTGACAGATGCTTGGCTATTGCTATTACTAGACATAATTAGATTTGAGGTCTTTACATAACTACATTCACTAACAATTACCTGTGGATGCTTTAAAATTGTATTCTGAAGGGGGTAATGAAGATGTTAAATTCAGGTAGAAATGTTTAAAAAAAAATGCCTGAAATATATTATAGTTTTGTTCCCAAACTCATTGCAAAAATAAAATTACTGATCTGATATTAGTCCTTAGTTTACTGCATTGTAATATGAGTATCATAATTTAAAATTACCTTGAACAGAAGCTTTTATCTTTCTTTTTTTTTTTTTTTTTTTTGGCAATTTGCTTTCTGTTGGTTTTGTGAGCTGAACCAGCCCATAATGCATCAGGTGAGAACCATATCTGGCATGAGAAAGGATAGAAATAAGCAAGACAGAAAAAATGAGGCAGAGAGTGGGGCATGAACTGCATGCCTTTCTCAGCACCAGTGAGCCATTAGATCATCTCTGCTGAATCTTGTAATCTCATTGACTCAGAGCAAGAAATCTTACAGGAGATCACAGCAACACATGTTTTTTTTTTAATGGTTCTGAACATTATTTTGTCATAAATTAAATCTCTGGATTTTTTTATTTGCATGTTGAAAACAAGATGCAGATTTTTTTAGCCTACATCATAGTTTACAGATCTGTAGAGGGTGTCACAGTCAGTATGAGACAAGAATTATAACGAGCTTGTTCATGTATGTAGCAAGTGTATCTTTTACACCATTTTTGTTGGTGTATCCATGTTTTGATTTTTCCCTGCATGGATTGGAGACCTGTGGGCCCTTTTGTGGTATAATTACAAAGAGGAGAGCAGTACCGAGGAGTGGTGCTCATCCTGCTCTTAACTATGGACAGTTAATAACAGTGGAGTCTTCAGCTGGAAGAGGAGAAAAAGACAAGTAAAGGAATGTATATGAGACCAAGTCACTCATATATTTTATGCCATTAATGGTATCATCACTATCAGTTTGGTGGTTGGTATTCATTCCTCTAGGCATGACCATAAGTTTAGGTATTAAGGTGAAAACACATTTTGTTATGCTCATAAACTTTGTTCTGCAGAACTGTCAGTCGAAGACAATCTGCAGTTCTGTAAAAGGGAAGCAGCCTAGCCATCTCTGCCCTGTCGGTGATTTGCAGGACCCCATATAATCTTTCATACTTAAAAAATAATGTGAGCAAGTTGAAAATATTTCAAATAAGCTAACAACTTCCTAACAGTAGCTAGCTGTATTTTATTAAAAAGTGTCATGTCGCACTTCTACTGAGATACAGGTATTTGTAATCACATATAATACTTAGAAATCCCATGAAAGTGGTTTAGACCTTGGAATGTATAAATATGGAACCAGGATAGATAGGTATTTTAAAATTTGTATAAAAATAAATATGCTGGCCCTTGCCAACATACCCAGGTAATGTCCTTCAGTCTTCCTCCTTCTAAATAATGATACTCTTGACAAAAAAAACCCAACCAACCAAACAAACAAACAAAAAACCCCAAATAAACAAAAAAAAACCACAACCAGAAACAACAACAAAAAAAACACTCACAGGCTTCTTCCCTATAAAAGAAATCATGCCAGTTCTGTAGATTTCTGCCCTGGTTAATTCTTTAAACTAGTGTCATTAGGAAAAAATTTGAAAATCTCTCAGGAGAGCAAAGTAGTCAGCATCAAAATATCTGGAAAAGACACAGGGGGCAATGTCTGCTTACACTCTGGAAGACTGTTGTCTGAATGTAGTTTTCTTTCTATGTGAAAGAACCAGATATAGAAGTAAGAGAAGACAAGATAGAGGCATTCCACTCCCTAGTTGAGAGGAGCAAGGCTTATGCCTGTTGGGAGTAGGAGCAATAACTCCTACTTTAGGTCTCCTATGCTCTTCTTAAGAAAATGAGGTCTAGGTGGAACAATGAAAGAAAAAATCCTTAAAAAGAGGAAAGTAACATTTTCAAACAGGCTGTATGTGAAGTGGCTGATGTTAACAAAGTGACACAAAAGACACTGGGAATCGGGAGTTTGTATAAATCTCAAAGCTTACCCTGGTTTTCTAAACCTGTATTTGCTGGTAAGGGAGTCTACAGCAGTGTCCCCTGCCAGCAGTGTCCCTTGCCAGTGTATCCTTACTGTGCTTTCTGTAGTTATGTATGCAAGGACAGATGGGAATTACATGCTGTTACAACCTGATGTAGTTTCTATTTGTACTGGACAGGCTGATTTGCTGGAGGAAGCTAAGGAGGGCTATCGTTCCCTCTTTGCAATACCTCTTGCAATCCATACTCTCTTCCATTAACACCAAGTCAATGGTGATTTAATTAATGCAGTTACTACAACAGTTCTCTCTGTCCTCTGGAGAATGAAAAATGACTTTTTTAAAATTCAGAGGAAAGGGAGAGAACAGCTATCATCTTGCAGCTTTCTTTTAACTGCCTGAAAAACTCAGAATCAGTTTAATGTCTGTCACACAGTCAAAGGAGATCTAACTTAAAGCATTTAATATATAACTCAATTTCATCCAGGACCATTTCAGACTTATCCAAATGAGCTAATGTCTCAAACACTGTGTGAAGAGGCAGAAGCCTTGCAGTTAGGTCATATATGAGCTCTCTGGTTAAAACAAGGAACAAAATATGCCAGCTCAGGAAGGCTCTGAATGCATTGGAGGCCTCGGCTCCCCCATTGCCAAGTTTCCATGTGTTTCAATGAGATAAGGAATATTTCTGCATACCATGAAAAGGATAATAAAATACAGGGTCTCTACAACTTTCAGCTCAACTGGTGGGAAAGGTTAATGCTGCTCTACCCCTCTTTGTGCATGAACATGTTGGTAGGCACTGCCTTCCAGCATTCCCCATGGAAATAAAGGGATACTTCAAGAAGCAATAGAGAAACACCCTTCTTGGTAGGGAATAAAAGTCACTTGAACACACTGGCAGGTGTACTCCCACCACCAAAGACTCAAGGAATGGACCAGGCAAGATGTCACTGGAACCATGGGTAGTTATCTGGATCTTTACCTACTCTCTCTCTCTCTTTTCCCTCTGCCCCTTTCTTTTAGACACATCATATGTGTATACATACAACTTTAGTCAAGCAGTTAACAACTAAATATCTTTTTGAATGGATGTATGGTGTAAGTCTGCTTAATTCAACACAAGTGATATATCAAATCTGAGTCACTTCTTTCTCCCTTCATGATTGAATGGGAAATGGCAGACCTCTCTGCTCCAAATCAAATCTTCATCTCATTTGATCATCTTGCCATAATATTAACCCATTTCTCTAAGATTGTGATCCAAATTCTCAGCTTGCATAAATCAGAATATCTCCTTTGCCTCTGATGGAGCAGTGACCATTTCAATCTAGCCCTCTGTTTTAAAAATCCTTTTGCTTGATTCAAAGGGTGTTTATATATTTTGTGTAGTGTAGTGAGAGCCAAAATAATATTCATAGAGAAAATGTTTATTATTTCAAAGCTGGAATGCTTATGATTAATGCCTGAGCTTTCAACATATTATTTACCAAGAGACTCTAAAGAGGATTTTTATTTATTCAGTGAAGCCAACTTCAGTGAATTCTATATTCATTTATACTATATTCCTTTATAGCAAAACATTCACCAAAGCATAGTAAAGTGCACACCAAGTCACTCCCTGCTTCACAGATCTAAACAACTTGGTATAAAGAAATAAATTTTTATTTCTAGATGTCTGAACCTCAGAAAAATTCATTGCTACAAGCAACAATTCAGGATATACACCTGGCTATAAATTAGTGGTGGATCTCACAGTTCAGTCTTAGAATCAGAATATTCCTAAAACAGCTTCTGGCAGTCTTTCTGAGTTGTACTCAATGCCTTGATCGAGTACCTGTGTCAGTGTGTGCCACACAGACTTGCTGTGCACAGAAGGTCCATGTCCTCCAAAAGATGCCTCTGAAAGCTTGTGCTCTAGTGTTGTTCTATGCTACAAGTATAAATCTCATCAATTATCCTTCTCAGAGGAGAATCCTACAAAACAATTTCACAGTGGCATTTCAAAGTAATATTCCATTCCACTATGACCTGTACGAGCACTAAACCAGAATATCTGGCTTTAAAACCCATGGGAAAAAAAAAAGAAAAAGAGTAAGTATGGATATATTGGAGTTACATGGGAGCTCTGCCTTTAACTTTAGTGTAATTTAATCACAGAAACATTCAGGTTGGAAAAGACCCTCAGCATCACCAAGTCCAACCAATAACCCTACTCTACAAGGTTCACCCCTAAACCGTATCCCCAAGTACCACATCCAAACGACCTTTAAACACATCTGGGCTTGGTGACTCAACCACCTCCCTGGGCAGCTCATTCCAGTGCCTGACCACTCTTCCATGAAAAAATGTTTCCTAATGTCCAGTCTAAACCTACCCAGTCACAGCTTGAGGCTGTCCCCTCTTGTTCTATCACTAGTTACCTGTGATAAGAGACCAGTACCAAGCTCTCCATGATGTCCTTTCAGGTAGTCGCAGAGAGCAATGGGGTCTCCCCACAGCCTCCTCTTTTTCAAACTAAACAGCCCCAACTCCCTCAGTCACTCTTCATAAGATTTATTTTCCAGGCCCCTCCCCAGCTTCGTTGTCCTCCTCTGCACTTGCTCCATCACCTCCACATCTCTCTTGCATTGAGGTACCCAAAACTGAACACAATACTCAAGGTGTGGCCTCACCAGAGCCGAGTACAAGGGGACCTCCCTGCTCTTGCTGGACACAACATTTTTGATACAAACCAGGATGCCATTGGCTTTTTTGGGCCCCTGGGCACACTGCTTACTCATATTCAGTTGCTTGTCAATTAGAACCCCCAGGTCTCTTCCTGCCAGACAGCTCTCCAGCCACTCTTCCCCAAGCCTGTAGCGTTGCTTGGGTTTGTTGTGACCCAAATGCAAGACCTGGCATTTGGCCTTGTCGAAGCTCATCCCATTAACGTTGGCCCATGGATTCAATCTATCCAAGTCCCTCTGTAGAGCCTCCCTACCTTTGTGCAGGACACTGCCAACTAATTTGGTGTTATCTGAAAACTTACTGATGACACACTCTTCATTAAGTTCATTGATAAAGATATTAAACAGAAGTGGTTCCAACAATGACTCCTGAGGAATATCACTTGTGACCGGCCATCAGCTGTATTTAACTCCATTGACCACCACTCTTTGGGCCTGTTCACCCAGCCAGTGCTTTATCCAGCAGAGCCTGTGTTCATCCAAGCCATGAGCAGCCGGTTTGTCCACGAGAATTCTGTGGGAAATGGTGTCAAAGGCTTTTCGAAAGTCTAGGCAGACAATACCCACAGCCTTTCCCTCATGCAACGGTTGGGTCATCCTGTCATAGAAGGAGATCAGGTTGGCCAGGCAGGACCTTCCCTTCATAAACTCATGCTGGCTGGGCCTGATCCTCTCGTTGTTCTCTATATGGCACGTAATAGCTCTTGAGATGTTTTGTTCCATGACAGAGGTCAGACTGAGAGGTCTATAGTTTCCCGGATCCTCCTTTCTTCCTTTCTTGTAGATAGGTGTTATATTTGCTACACTCCAGTCCATTGGGACCTCCCCAAGTTAGCCAGGACTTCAGGTAAATAATGGAAAGTGGCTTGCCAGCACATCTGCCAATTCCTTCAGCACCCTTGGGTGTAGCCCATCTGGCCCCATAGACTTGTGTGTGTCTAAGCAGTGTAGCAGATCACTGACCACTTCCTCATTTATTGTGATGACCTCGTTCTGATTCCCCTGCCTGACCCTTGGTGCACGAGGCTGGGTGTCCAGGGAACAGCTGGGTGTCCAGGAAAATGCTGGTTTCAGTGCTAAAGACCAAGGCATGGTAGGCATTGAGTACCTCAGCCTTCTCCTCATCCTTAGTCACTGTGTTTCCCTTTGCATCCAATAAGGGATGGAGATTTTGCCTACTCTTCCTTTTGTTGTTAATGAATTTATAGAAACATGTTTTATTATCCTTAACAGCTGTAGCTACATTGAGTTTGTTGTCCTTGTGGCTATTAGTTATTTGACAAACAAGTAGACACTCTCAAATTTCTGATCTGCTGTCCTTAAGAAAACATTTTTCCAGAGTCACCTCAACCTGCTGTTAGTCTAAAGATGTCGTTACTAAACAAAAAACAATGCCCTGCAAGAGATCCCTGAAGTAGCAGAACTGCACAGAATAAAACCCCTACAGACAAGTTGTGATGTCCAGAGCAGTATGGGTTTGTTGTACCTATGATATACTATTTGACCACAGAGCTCAGTAGAGATTATTTGGTCTCATCATGGACCCCAAGAGGGCCAGTGTTATGCTGGGGTGTATCAAAATTATTGTGTTCAACAGGTGTAGGGAGGTTCTTCTCTCCCTCTACTCTGCCCTCATGAGACCACACCTCGAGTATTGTGTCCAGTTTTGAGCTTGTCAGTTCAAGAGAGACAGGGATCTGCTGGAGAGAGTCCAACAGAGACCCATGAGGATTATTAGGGCGTCTCCCCTACAAAGAGAGACTGAGAGACCTGGGGCTGTTCAGTCTGGAGAAGAGAAGACTGAGAGGGGATTTGATCAATGCCTATAAATATGTGAGGGGTGGGTGTCAAGTGGAGGGGGCCAAGCTCTTTTCAGTGGTGCACAGAAATAAGCAAAGGAACAATAGATACAAACTTGAACATAGAAGGTTTCACTTCAACATGAGGAGAGGGTGACAGAGCACTGGAACAGACTGTCCAGGGAAATTGTGGAGTCTCCTTCTCTGGAGACTTTCAAAACCTGCCTGGACTATCCTGTGCAGACTATCCTAGCTGATCCTGATTTGGCAGGGGCATTGGACTCAATCTCTCGAGGTCCCTTCCAACCTCTAATATTCTGTGATTGCATCAGCACACAACTTCTGGTTCCTACTCTGTTTACGTACAGGGAACTCCATACCATCCTCCTTCACACAAACACGGCTCACATTTGTAGGCTATTTGCAACAGAAACCCACATGTTACCTTAAGTTTCATGACAAAAGTCATTGTAAACTCAAAGTGAACTTCTGCTTCGCTTCAGTGCATCCTCACACGCTACAAATCCATTTCTGCCACAGGAGAACAATTCAGATAATTTCTCTTTTAGGTACAAAAGTCAAAGCAGTAAACTATCACAATTTCTAGTATTATCTAGCAATATAAATTTTAGTCGACAGAGAGTATACAAGTTTTTCACTTTGATGGCTGATACAGTCACCTAGGTTACAGTGTTTCTTTATCTGGCAGCTCTAAGCAAAAGAAGAAAATTGGCTGAAAACTAGGACTGTCAGTACAAGTTCTTTAAAAAAGGATTTCCCTTTTTTTAATCTAAAAAGCATTGACCCTTCCACAATAATTTCTAAAAAAAAAAAAAAAAAAGTGTGTTAAACCAAGGTCAGTTTGAATCTGCTTTTTATTTAAGAAGTTTTGCAAATGCTTTCATTAATAAACAAATGCTTGTCCAGAAACTGATGTACATTGACAAATACAAGGCTGACACAAACTTGGCAGATTTCTTTCTGGAAACAGTTGTTATTCTTGGTGTTTATTCAGTTTTTCTTGCTATTATGATTTTTTTTTCAGGAAAAATAAAAGTGCATAGCCAAGCTCTGTACAGGGCCTAGAACATTCTGTGCACTGCCAGCAACTCCTACTAAGTAATCTTATTCCCACATATTTGTGTTTATTACAAATACAGTCAGTTCCCTGGTGCCTAAATTAATAATACCTTATTAAAAAAAAAGTTATTTAATCTCCTTGTATTGAATTACACTCTAAGTAGATGTAGTGGGAAAATGTGCAATGGTTTTGGGGCACATAGCAATGACTGTGGCATACAGAATAGGCCTGATTCTGATGTGCAGTTCCTGTGCCTGCTTGGCACATTGTGTACACTCTTAACTACTAACATCCATCTGCATCTCATCTGCATGTGGTAGTGAGGACAACAGTGAGGGTAAGGCACAGGTGTATAAGCTTTGTGATCATTTTTAAGAACAGCAATTCCTCTCTATAGCTGTTGCTCTAAACAAGATAACTGAGGTAATTTAGAGGTAATTTATTGCCTTTTTCCTCTTAAAGTATGTGTCAGAAATATCCAGTGAGTCGATTGTGTTGACTCAGGCTACTATTAGTGTGAAGAGGCTTGAATTCTCCTGTTGCTTTTAGTCCTGAAGCACCATGAGGTACTCAACAGGATATAGATTCTAAACTTCTATACTTCTCTTTCTTTCTTAATATTGATATGACATTGCATTTTCTAAAGAAAATTTATCCACTACTTAGATCCACTTTACATACACAAGTATTTCTAATTAAATTTAGCTGTTTCTTTTGAGCTAATTCAAATCTAGATTTTCTTTCAGCTCTTGCATTCCCTGATTTTATATTTAAAGAAATGGAATTGAAGATTACAAATGAGGGTGGCAAAGATTTTTATCTGGCTAATGATATCTGTTAGTAGGGGAAAAGGCTCATTCAGAACCTGGGGATTAACAAAGTGTATTTGCAGAGAAGCTGTGTGATCAAATGAAAAACTGGATCTTTAATTCTCAAGCTCTCTTCCTTACTACAACACAAACCTCCTTTTTGTTACAACACAATATATTTCTTTTTGTTGTTAGACATTCACTTTAGACAAAAGAAAATCCTCTCTCTCTGTTATGACTTGGATTATGTATTACAATTTGCATTTGGCTTTAGTTTTCAGTGTAAATTACTGACCTTGCTAAGGATGGGAGACTTTTAACAAGTTGGGTTTGCTTTTGTTTTGCTTTTTTCCTTATC
Organism: Indicator indicator; assembly: GCF_027791375.1. Classification (NCBI taxonomy): domain Eukaryota; kingdom Metazoa; phylum Chordata; class Aves; order Piciformes; family Indicatoridae; genus Indicator; species Indicator indicator. The sequence continues at coordinate 40,631,683 of NC_072012.1, read as the reverse complement.
CATAGGCTTGCTTCATCTAAAGCCTATTGATAGCTAATCAGTAATTAGTAGAAATAAACTAATCTGACTGAAAAATAGAAACCAGACATGCTGTTACAAACACAATACTTTGATGTAGAACTAAGTCTGGAATGTAAAAATCAAATCAATTTCCAGCCACTGGAAGCTGCTCTGTGAAACAGTCTAGTACAAACAAATATTGGTAGAGCTTAAAAGGTTCTCAACTGATACTCTTCATTTTAGAGAAGGGTTGAAAAGGTGATTGGAGAGGAAGAAATACATTGGATTAATATCTCATTAAGATGGCATCAATCTGAACTAAAGATCCAAGTTCACAATTCATAGTGTTTCAAATTTTAGTGCTTTTCTTGTTGTGTTTCAAACTTGTAGCATGGAAGCTTCATTAATGTCTCTGTGAGACTGACATCAAAGCCATAACACCAAAGAAAGTGATTTCTTTTGCTGTGTCCTGGGTATTTGCAAGTGTAGTCAAGTACATAAGAGTTTCTTCATATGCACTTCAAAATTAAAAGAGAAAATGAACTTTGAACATGAGCAATTGAAAGTTATGAAAATTCTATCTATGACCTGCCTCAGTTCAAAGTTTGAAAGGTTTCCAAAACCATGTTTCTGTGAGAACAACCAGTCCCAAGAGAATGTTTACTTAATTGAAAAGATTTAAAGGGATTTGGTGGTGAGGATTTGAATGATATTGTCAGTCCATAGGTACTAAGTCAACCTGATTTAGCGCATTGAAGGATAATCAATGTGTGTCTCCTTCCTCCTTTCTGATTCCTAGAATAAAGATATAACAAATTTGCTCTTGCAGCGATGTTTAGAATCTGCCAAGCAGACAATAACGCTTGCTTCTGAAGTAGAGAACAGTACATGGATTGAACCACCACTAGTTAAAACCAAAAAATATTAGTTATCAGAACGCCCATTGTGGAGATCACTGACCACATCACTGGAGACTATGATCCCCTCTCTTTCAATATACACAGAAGCATAAAGGAAAGATTTGGGCCAGTACTAGCAAACTATCCACTATTACCTTGAAGAAAAAATTAAAAGCTGAATAAAAACTTAAGTAGAATTTTCACATAAAAGAAGTCAGGGAAGGGAAGGGAAGGGGAAAGGGAAAGGGAAAGGGAAAAGGAAAGGGAAAGGGAAAGGGAAAGGGAAAGGGAAAGGGAAAGGGAAAGGGAAAGGGAAAGGGAAAGGGAAAGGGAAAGGGAAAGGGAAAGGGAAGGGAAAGGGAAGGGAAAGGAAAGGGAAAGGAAAGGGAAGGAAAGGGATACATTTTATTTAACACTGGTCACTGGAATACTTCAAATATGACATTTTTTAATTTATTTATTCTTGTGTAAATTCTACTGCAAAGACTGTTGCAATAGCCTGTGTCTTTTAATCACAGTGGATTGCGAATAACAGTATTTATCTTCAAAGAAACAAAAAAATACATAAATACTTTTTAAACAGAAAAACAGTTCTGTTTTTTCTTGATGGATTTAATCATTATTTGAGTTTCATTTCACCAGGTGATCCATGCATCTTTGATTCATTAAATTTGTTCAAATTGAAGATGAAAAATCTTTTGAGGGGAAAGTGCTTGACATGTTAATGTAAGCTGATGCTTAAGAGAAACTTTATACGAATGTATACAGAAGAATCATTTCATTATTTGTATAAATAGACACCAGATGGAAGGATTCATGGACATTTGGGGTTTTTAAAATTTCAATTTAAATACGAATTTTTACACCTTAGAACCCCCAAACACACACACACACAGAACAAAACGAGAATAGAATTGTAGGCATAGTGGCATTTGCGTGCTGACAGTCCATTTTCAGGTAGGAGTTTCTCAGCTGACTTATATACAGCAGCCTCAATCTCTAGTCTTCCCACTGTGAAATTTTAGACAGTTTGTCTTCTGAGCCCTTGCCAGACCTATTAATATTTATGCATTTCATACGCATTCTGGTCAGAGCATGCAAGTTGCAGATCTCTCTGATTTCAAAGCTATTAAGATTCATGACCCCATTAGCTATTTAATCTATGGTCCTGAAGCCTTTACAATCAGTTTACATTTGAAGAAATAAGGACAAATCATTATTATTCTTCAAACATTGCCCTGCATTGTGTCCATTTGTAGTCCATCAAAGAGTAGTTAAGAGCTTCAGTACATTCATTTATCTGAAAGACATAGGTTATTATAAGAGATATTCTTTCCTTGGAAGAAGAGGAAATAGGAATGTTATTTAGTCAGTTGCATTCAGTTTTGGATTAATCACTTTTTCAGTTGTAGCTACTTCTCTGCATAGGAAACAAAATCTAATTATTCTCTTTTTTTTTCTTTTTTTCTTATTTCTCCCCTTTCTTTCTGTTCTCATATCTGAGCATGGATTTGGGTGCATTGTACTAGGATACGTTGATTGGTTGTCAGGCATAGCTATGTAGAAAAAGCACAGTCTGTTCTCTGGAATATAATGGTCTCTGCACCTCAAAAGGGAGGTAGTCATTCTCTGCTTCTTAAGGTTTATATGTCTTCTTAGAAAGGTGTGATGACCCATCAGACTTTTTCTCCAGGATCCATGTGAAATCTCAAAGTTAGGTTTTTAATAAATATATGTCAGCTTTTCTTCTGTATCAGACAGTTCATGAGTGAGTTCAGGTGTTCACAGTGCTCAGTGGGGGCAATAAATGATATGAATTGAGCATCTCTTGAGATTTAGGGCTGAACTCTGTAAAGGAATTCATCTTAGTCTGTGGCAGACAACAAAAGAAGAAAATAATAATCTGAGAGAAGTCTTGGAATACTAAGAAATTAAAACAAAACTTGTAATTATGATTTTAAGGACTTAGTGAGAGCTTCTGTTCTTTGAATTCCTTGGACTAGGGTTTGTTTTACCTTGAGATGTAAAATGGTTATTACAGTACAATTAATATCATCATCAGAGTGCTGCTATCTTGTATCACACATCTACGGATTTTGAAAAAATAATCACTTGTTTCAGGAAAAGTTTTGGGGAGATCCTTGACTGAAAAATACAAAGAAAACGCTGAGCTATTGTATTGACATTCCTGTGTAGAAAAATATATGTTTTTTTTTAAAGCTGCTGTCAATTAGAGGTTTTTTTCTTGTTTTGTTTGCTAAAAGAAGCAAATTATTTTCAGAAAGAAAATTCTTTTGTTAAAACTGAAACTGCACTAATAGAAAGTGAGGTTTCCAGACCTTGTGTATAAACTAAAGGTCTGATAATATAATGATACTTGAAATTTTGAAATAGCATTAAAGCCTATGGTTAGAGATTCTTTTTGTAAGAAAACTGAGTACATACGCTATGAAAATTCGTGGAAACCTTCACCATTGACTTCAACAAGAAGATATATAACATTTATCACATATACAGTCCAGTACATATATTTTATACTGTTTCTTGCTCTTTTTTGTCTCAAGAAAAACTCATGTAAAAGGGTAATCTTTCTTTTAAATGACTTGCTTTCAGCTGCTGTCTTCCTACAGGAAGTCATAAAGTTTCCATCTGCAATGTTACTGTTTTCTGTATGGTGAAACAATGTGTTTGGTAATGACTTAAGTCATAGTTTATCTAAAATATCACTTTACAAGCAATTTGTAAAAAGTTTAGACTTACCAATGTGTTTTTATGTATACATGAAGCAACCATTGGCCTGTTAGTGTGAGACAGGATGATGTTTTTGCTCAGAGATTGCACAGTGCAACCCTCTTGACCTCACTCTTCTACATCCCCCATCACTTCACTCTTCTACATCCCCCATCACTCCACTCTTCTACATCCGCCATCACTTCACTCTTCTATATCCCCCATCACTCCACTCTTCCTTATCCCCCATCACTTCACTCTTCAAAGATTCCAGTTTATGAACTGTGACTGAATTATGACTCAAGAGACAGCAGAACAAGTGCCTTCTAGATCAAACTTAAGTCTGCTGTCAATACACTTGTCTTGATGATTTTTCACCTCCATTTCAGAAGTGGTCCTTCAAAATCTCAGAAATCTGCGGACCTTTGTTTCAAAAACACTGCTGCAGCAGTGTCTTTCAGGAATTGGCATGCTTGAGTGTTTCTAACTAGTTTCTTTTCTGTGCAAGGGAGTCTACTTTCTTGGATAGGAGCAAGGAAATCATAGAACCACAGAATGATAGGGGTTAGATGGGACCTCTGGAGATTTCTAGTCCAACCCCTCTGCCAGAGCAAGTTCACCTAGAGTAGGTTGCACAAGATGGCATCCAGGTAGGTTCTGAATAACTCCAGAGATGGAGACTTCTCCACCTCTCTGGATAGCCCATTCTAGTGTTCCACCACTCTCAAAGTAAAGAATCTCCTCCTCATGTTTGGGTGGACCTTCCTATGTTCTAGTTTGGACCAAAGAATGGCAAAGAATTCACCCTTTTATCAGCATTAGCACAGCCACATCTTGAGAAGAGAGTGAAGATCTGACAAGCCATCTGCTGAATTTATACTATAGTAACATGGGGTTTTCAACATGAAAACTGATAAAATACAGTCAGTAAATGAAAATAAATCATTAGTAGATGGAATCTTATGATTACCATTCTTAATGTGTAGCAAACAGCATTTTCTGATGTCCTTTGGACAGATGTCAGAGAAATGTAAGTTTCCACTCTAACAGATGGACTTGGTGCTTTTACTGACAATGAGAATTACACATTCCTGGCAAGGTGAAAAATCCTTCCATGTAGGACTGGGCTAGCACTTCTGAGCCACTGCGCAATGGGCAGCTGGCATCCGTGCACCGTCCTATGATTATACACAAGACATGTTACAATCTGGAGCTAGTTTATAGTGTAAAACAGAGGAACATAGCAGAACTTCTTCTGTAGATCCAAAGGGAACAAAATAAGGAGCTTAATAGAGGGCTGTGAAACCTGCCCCTCCCCATTGTACCTCCCTGCAGTGCAATGTATAATTCACACACAGCTGCAGCTGTGCACGGTGTCAAAAATGCACAATACCACACAGCAAGGAGATCTGTAAGGATCTGATTCGTGCTGTCTCTTTTAAATGCTGATTCCACAGTCCCTTCTTTTATTTTCTTTACCTCCTGCTATACCCCTAACAGCATCTGACCTGTCTTCTGTTGCAACCAAATGTTTTCTTTGGTAACCAGCCTGAATAGTACGTCTCAAGGAGATTTTGTTGCTAACTATTTTGCTTGTATGCCATAGCATGTGTAAATCTCATGTAACTGTAGCCATAATTAGCATGTTTTCTTTTTTAAGGTCTCAATAAGGTGAGAGCATATTCTGAAGTGCTATAAAGGAAGAGAAGAATGAAAACAATATATGCACACAGTGCTGTGCTGTTGTCATCTAAACCTTTTTATTTCATGGTAATTCACACAGTAATTGAGCTAGGAAATGATTGTAAGGATATGCAGCTAATATTCAAGAAGTGGTAATAAGATGAATTTATATTACTGCAGCACAAACTGTGCAAATGCAGTTCTCTGGGTTTCTCAAGGACAGACTCACTCAGTGGGACAAACATCTAAATATAATTTTCCAAAAAGTGCTGATAGAGAGGCTTTTTTTTCTTCTTAGAATCTTAAGAAGGTTTGAGTTTGGAATGATTCTATCTATTCACATGCTTGTGTTTTAAGGCTGCCAAGCAGACAAGTCTCTCTCCATATAATGATAAACCACATGGAGATGTATCATTAACAAATCATTAGAGAAAGATGTCCCTGATCCAGTTCACAGGTGTATAACTCAGTTAATTTCAGTGGCATTTTAAATAGTGGCAGGTTTGATTCTTTACCTGCTCTTCATATTAGGAATGTTTGTCTTGACATCAGGAGCATGGTGTTTCCATTTCCCTTAAGTCACAGTTATTTGGCAATTTGAATATTGAAAGCATCATATAAAAGTAATTCATCCTTAAATCTTTCCAGTCCCCAAGTCTGTGTTACCTAATATATACTCTTATGAGAAAAAAAATTACTGAACACATTGTTCTTGTAAGTACACAGGTAAGAGATATGTTGAGATTGTCTGACAGTTCATCATGTAACTTGCTGAACACCAAGACATGCTGAATTTTGGTTGCTGACTTCCTTTTCCTGAAGAATTTCTTGCAACAGGACGTGAAGCCAATGAAGCCCAGTTAGGTCCTTCTGGAGGCCTTTGTTCAAATACTTACCATCAACACAAAAGGAAATTTGGATGGGTTGGAGTCAACATTGACAAGGCAAAAATTACTTCGGTTTTGATCTCCCCCAGAAGAAAGACACTTGAAAATAGAATTTTGAGATATTTTTCTTGTAAAGATGAGTTCAGCCTCCATTCTCTTTAAAATTGCTTGAATACAGGAGGTCCGTGGCAGAGACTCAGCTGGTGTGGATCAGATCATCTCCATTTAAACAATTATATTTTTCCTCCTTCAAGATTTCAAAACATGCCTCTAAAAGGGAAATGGAACACATTGCAGCTTTTGCTCCTGTCAGTTTTTCTGAGAAACTTCAGAAGAATACTAAGTCCTCAACTGAGCACAAAGGGCACAGTCACTGGTTTCAGGAGAGATTTTTAGTGAGAAGTTCCAAATATAAAAAAAAAAAGTTCTTTTTCTTTTTTTTTTTTTCAGCAATGATTTCCTGTTGTTATAAATTAGAAATAAATAATATAGAAGATATATCAGCTCATATATATGAGGAATGGGGAGAGAAATGTGACATTTGCATATATTCATATCACTCTGTTTAGGGTGTCCTATATAAAGGCAGGATCCTTGGGGTCTTATATAAATTATATGGAAAAATGATACAGAAAAACGATTAAGTACTCAGAATTTCCTTTTACAGGATCTCATTTCTCTGCTGTCTATGTAGGAAAGATGGGATTTTGGCACCCAAGCTATAGATAATGAAAATGTCACTTTAGAATCACTCTGCTGAGAGATACAAATGTGAATAAGCTGGTGCCTGGACATGATAAATATTGGGCCACAATTAATATTAAGTCCACCAAATAAGATAGATTAAATATAAAAGAATCTGTGAAATGAAGCAAGTGGGAATGTTCTCTCTGCTTTCTTTTGCTGTCACTGTAGGATACACAACAGTCATTCTCCTTCTGCTGAATGGTGTTAATCTAAACTTTGTGCTGATGGTCACTTCTGGGCAAGTCCCTGATAGAGTTAGCACCAAAATTCTACTGCTTATGGAGTTCAGGAGACATATCAAAGTGTCTACCATTATTCTCTCCCCTGTCTTTAGCTTTTATTCTATGCCCGCATGACAGGACTCTTTTATTCATACACATAGCATAAAGCATTGATTTAAATTATTTTCATATATTGTATATTTCACACACAAAAAGAAGCAAATTAGTCGAGGAATTTTGACACCTAAGATGCTTAACAACTGTCCTATAATATCACAATCACCATTAGGCATGAATAATGTATTAGATTAATATTAGTTTAACAAAAATGGCATAACTACTTAATAAGTAGTTATCAAAGATAGAGCTTAATAGTGTGATACTCAGAATTTTAGTTGCATCTCACAATCCTGTGAGATCTTTATCCACCTTTAATGGTAATTTTACATTTATCTTTACTAAAATAGCCATTAGATACATTTCAGCAGGATAACAGACACAGGGGGTTATTAAGAGAGTTGGTGATACAGCAATTTTTGGTTTAAAGGTTAAGCAACTTGTAGAATTCACAAGAACTAGCACACAATGAGTTTTTGTAAAATCCTTTTGGATACCAAAGAATCTTCTCTGTACTCTTGCCAGAGTCCAGGCTCAAGCAGACAAAAGGGAAATTATTAACTGAAATAGTTAAAAAGGAAAAAAATGGGACAAATTAAAATACTGATCAGACTGAGAAAATGTTTTGTCTGTGATCTTGCCTGGGAGCTCCAGGTTATTGCTTTCTTCCATAAAGCTGTTAAAGACCAAGTCTGGGTGCAACCTTTGCTCTCTCCTTATACCTATGAGACTGGACAAAACAGCAGACATCTGGATGATGGTGGCAGGTGGCACCTCAGCCACTTGAGCACTGCCTCTTCTTCCTTTCCCCTTTTTTCTGTTCTCTAAATAAACCCAAGCCTATAGAAGCAGAAAATCCAGCTGCAGTGCCGACTCATCTCCCAGACTGCACAGCTGAGGAAGTGTTTTGCCCACGTGTGCTAAATCAAAATCTGGGATTGTCTGTTCTTCTCCTATGCTACAAACACGGCAGAAATCAAAACTCATATTACCCCATTGTAAAATTTCATGTAGATGCTTAATTAATTCAATTTACCTGATGAACAAGCTAACTAAATATAAAGCAAAATAAAGTTGACCTGTCTGTGCAGCAGGAACTGACTAGTCCTTTAAACATATCCATCTGTGAATCTCAGAATGGGTTATATAGAACAGTTATTCAAACTAATCTGATATCAATGTTACTTATTATGATTTAATTATGGTGTCTTACTCCTTGTGAGGATATTTATGAGTTATCTTTTGCATGGTCCCAGGGAACATTATTAATACACATCAAAGGACAGAGTTTAACTATGAATACTAATGAGCCATGCAAAGCAAAGTTACACATGAAATTCCATGAAGCAATAGGTTTCACTCGTTAATTCCCCTCAGTGCATCATTATAGTCATGCTGTCATTAGTTAACAAATACTACAGTGTGTGTGGAAGTGTTGCTCTTCTGACTCCTGATAGCAATTTTTGATACTTAAATATCACTGTCAGGTGTGTAATTAGCAATTATGCATCATATTGAAGTATATGCAGTGTATTTGGAAGTGAGGTGCTTTATAGCATCTCTAAGTTGCTATTCAACATACTAAGAAAGCAGTTATTTTCAGCAGCAGTAAGATGAAAGTCAATGTTTCTTGTCTGGAATGCTGAAGAAATGACCTATTTCATAGGAAAACTTCATTAATTATACATGTTTTGCTCAGTTTCCAACTCTGTTTTTAATATACTTGAAAATTTGGGAGCAGATATCTCACAGATGCTCTGGTTTGGTTGGTAGAACATCTTGCATTTTCATTTGTAATCAAAAATCATATAAAAAATGGAATGATTTTTAGATTCTTTCAGCATCATACGCAGTAGGTCTATTCAGGTGAACGACATACACACTAAATAGCATTTGGATATCCCACCTGACCTGCTAATGCCTCTCCAAAAAGGAAGAACACATCTCACAAGTCCATTCTTGCCAGATCTGTGCATGTTTTGGACTGTTTAGGATGTTTGGAGTGGTGCTAGATGTCTCCTTAGGTTCACATGCTGCTTGCTATCCATCTAAAAACTAGTAAGTTAGTTGTCCAGGCTTTCTGTGTGATCAAGCAAAAGCCACAAGCACTTTTAAAGGACAATTCATCTTTTCCTAAAGCAGATGTCTAATATAAGCGACAGGTCCATGTTTACCTTTGTAGATAAAGTGCGGATGATCAACTGCAGTGTCACTGCAGATGCTCCAGACTCTGCAGATATGGCCTGAGGACAACCATGCCTTTGAGAACTGGCAGGTGGTAGCAGGATATCCTATAGGGGTTGTTTAATCATACTAGATAGCTGTCATTTCACAGCTCAACTTAGCATAAAATTACATTCTGAATGAGATTCATACACTTTGCTATTGATGACTGTATTGTCTTCACTACAGGTAGTTACTTCAACTGCAGCACATTTCAGTATACTCAGTGGTGATGAGGTGATGCAGGACATAATTTCTTGCCTGGATGTGGAAGATTAGTGCCAGTAAGACAGCTGAGAATATTTGAGACAACTTTGTACATAGACTTTGCAGAAAGTCATGCTCCTGTGAAATGACAGCTCGAGGCCAGTTCTTATGTCCCAAGTTATCCTAAATGGCCCCTGCCACACGTGAGTAACTGGGTCTAAACCACTGACAATACAGACAGTGGAGTCTGGAGAGGTTTTTCCATAACCAGCTGAGTATCACATCTCTAGTGACACAAGCTACTTATGCTTAGAAAAATGAGTTACATCCTTCCTGTCCACTTTTTGATGAACGATTCTGAAGTGTCCATTTCCTATATTAATCATGAAGGGACTTCTGAAGCTGTCATGGGAAATGAGGCACCCTACACAGGTATATGTAACTGCACTGTGGACACTTAAATTTAGATATAAAGCCCCACCCCTACAAAACACTGAAAGGAAAGATGAACTGAATTTCAGATGTTAGAGAGTAAAATCTCATTTGGGGTCTTTTAAAATAACTTGCTAATTCTATTTCACTTCAGTATCTCTATCAAACCAGTCTAGTGTGAAAACCTTAGTGTGTGCTACACACGATGTCAACAATTCATCGTGTCATCGAAAAGATACAGTGGTATGTGCTTTTACTTATTTATAGATGACTTTTAAAACTTGCCAGTGTTGTCAAACATTTGTAGGATGTCCTATTTACTCTTGAGTAACCTGACTAAAATTGAATCCTGAGCTGCTGCTCATTGATAGAAGGCCCTGGTGTGGACAGGTAAGCTTCTGTAGCTTGTACTTTTCTCTAACTCATTAGTTTAGTGAGAAATCTCATAATTATCTCGAATCCTATAATATTCTGATAGAAGGAAGAAGTAGAGTTGCAACTGAGTTATTTAAATCTTGTTTATGCTCAAGTTTCCTGGAAAATTGGAAGTGCTTGAAAGAGAGAAAGAAGCCATTACTAAAATCTGAGTTTTAGCAGGAACCTTTAAATGATAAAGGCTGTATCCTTCCCTTTCATGCACATGTGAATCTTCCACTGAAGTCAACTGGAACAGCATTTATACTGTCAGGATCAGGATTTATTCATAATCCTCTGAATTTTAAATTCTCATTCCATTATACCAAGTAAAGGAGAAGGGATTAGTTGGCACTATCTGAGAGCTTTAATTTTTTATGGGATTTGTATATCTAATAGTAAATGAAAAACTGAGAATGCACTACTCATAAAGATGTGCATTTTAAAATAGGTCTTTGACAAACTTTGATTTTTGCATCAGGAATCTTCTCACTGTCTTAATACTACTCTATTGTTAACCAGAGAGTAGGAAAAAAAAATGATATTAGAATTTCCAACAAAAGGAACCACTTTGAATTGAATATACACAGACTACATTCACAAAACCTACATGCTCACTCTTTTCTGTTAGCTATGTGCAGAATAGTCTATCCATTCTGAATATCCACATGCTGGTTGAATTTTGCTCATCAGTTCAGAGAATCACAGAATTGTCAGGGTTGGAAGGGACCTCAAGGATCATCCAGTTCCAACTCCCCAGCCATGGGTTATCTGTCTGAATATAGTCTTTTTTACTACCAAATATATAGGAGAGGACAGCACACTATAGAAGAACTTAGCATGATGCTCTGCTAGATTGTTATCCCATAGTAATTTTCAGCAATAATTTAAATGCCCAGAAAGTCTCACACAGACACCTAGTTAAAGTAAAGCCTTCATTACTAGTAAGTTAATATATTTTTTAAATTATTTCAGAAGAATCTAGCCACGGACATAGGACTTGAGAATTCAAAATTTTTAGTTCCTCAATGTAATGGATATAGGAGTATATGATTTATAAAGTTACTTGGTTACAGACTCTTTTTGTATTTGCATAAAAGAAGCAACAGATAACAGGGAAAATGAAAGATTAAGCACACAAGACAGTAGCAATCATGTCATACTGGAGACAGTAGCAAAGATGAGAACTCTTTGGTTGCTGCCTGATGGGCCATTGAAGGAACTACTCAGGCACAGCCTTGCAGAGAGTAAGGTTGAACTTTCTCACTGGAAATAGGGGGTTAAGGTGATAATCATGATTTGGGAATATCACGAGGTTGTGTAAAGCTTGTTATGAGGTGTTTAGAGGAAGCAACAAAGGCAGGAAAAGGAAAAGATTAGGGTGGATCATGGAGGAGCAAACACGGGAAAATGGAGAAAGGGGAATAAAAAAGGTCAGACAGATATAAGTTAACTAGTTCTCTTGTCTGACTGATCACTGCAACTAATTGCTACAGCCTGTCCTGTCATTCTACTAGGTTCTATTCTTAATTTTTTTTTTAACTGAGTCTCTCTTGAGTGTGATTATTGCAGTCTAAGAGCCAGCAACTGGAGAATATGTCACAGCACCCACAGGTCTATGTGCCAGCAGCCAGAGGGACTTGCATGCAGTACAGGATCGGTTGCTAGCAACTAGTCATGCAAGTCTGTTTGCATTTCCCTAGTGAATTAGACATGAATACCTACATTGAATTCCATGGTATTCATTCAAGTATGCATGTGCAATTCGTTATGTTTGAGTTGTACTAACTCGTGAGTGGGAGGAGACCACAACAGACCTGAATCTGGAAAGACTGAAAGTCTGAGTAAATGGTAGGCAAGGAAGCCTGAGGTCTGGGTATACACTGAGAGCCCATGCTGATATCTGAGGAATCTGTGAAGGCAGGATTGCCTGTGCGGTGACTATGCGACCCTGCACATGTGTCTTCAGGCAAAAGTCTGGTTCAGGCAAACCAAACTAACTGGTGAGCAAGGCAAGATCTGTATATAAGGAAAGAAGGCCTAGGGTCTGGGCCCAGCTGGTACACAGAATTAAAGATTGCTGATATCCATGACATTCATCACTGTGGGTAAGCTTATGAATCTGCAGAGTGTGTGTGTGGGGGGCTTGCTTTCATTACAAATTTCAATCTTGATCAGCTGGTGTGGAGGAACAGGACATGACTTTCTGCACTCACATTTTATCTGAGTTCTGCTAAAGACAGTGGCATTCTTCATAGCCAGAAGCATTAGTGTACTTGTTTCTGTATGTGTGGGCATGCACAAGGCTCTCAGGGATACCTGCTCAGCCCCACTGCTGGATAAATCTACATATGGGCACAGCTGCAGCAGCTGCATCCCTGGCACTCGGATGGAGAGACCCTTGGGCACCGAGACCAGATGCAGCTGGGCTGCAGCACCCAGAACAAAACAACTCCTTTGCAGAACAAAACAACTCCTTTGTCCTGGAATCTGCTGGATATGGTTGCTCCCCTCACATCCTTAACACTCAGCATTGTCCTCAGCTGTAGTCAATCCTTCCTTGTATATCACGTTCGAGTTCATTATAACTGGTCTTAAATATATATACACACACATACATATATATATATATTTGTATTGTTAAAAATTGAATTAGAAAACCTGATGCAAACAAACCTGATATTTTCAATTTTGAAAGGTTTATTTTTCATTTGAGATTTTAGAGACTTTGATGGATGCATGTCTTTTATCATGCCATCTGACAGAAAAGAAGGCCGAAAAGAGGAAGCAAATCAAAGAAACCACTTGACCTCTTTCCAACAGAAAAACTCTCAGAAAGTGGTGAGAGTTCCCATCTGTAAAGTTGTGAAAATGGTAAAAATGAAGAAAAATGGATGATTTAATAGATTAAGCTAAAATAAATTAAAAAAAAACAATTAAAAATCATTACTTCTTAATGACTGAGTGGAGATTTTAAGATAAAAAAATAAAATCATAAACATAAATCACTAAACTTTACTGAGCTTCTCATCAAAACTCATAGGGGTCAGGTCCAGATCCTTGTCCTGGTTTAGAGCTGGACAGATCCTTTATTGCACCAAGAGGGACAAAAGAATGATGACGCTCATAGAAATGGATTGGAGAGTGATGGAAAGTTTATATGAAAAAGCAATTCGTGTTTTACAGAAACTACAAAGCATAGTGGCAAAGACATCCCAAAGTGTACAGAGTTCCATATACCATACCCAAAGGCCTTCCCACACTTCCCTTCTCCCCACCTGAGGGTGCACCCAAAACCGCCAGGGCTCGCTCTTCCACTGCCTGCCCTCCACTAGGCTAGTCTCAGGCTGGCCAGGTCTGAGACTGTCCCCCACTCCTTCACCTCCTGGCATTAGGCTTAGACAGGCTTAAGAGGCCTTGAGATAGTCCCCCACTGTTACCCGATAGAGAGCATCTCCCACAGAAACAGAGAGGGAAGAAAGAGGAAAAGAATGATTTTGCAGATGGGTTTATAGGGTGCAGGATTTATAGCTAGAAATACCCTGATTCCTGTGTCCACCTTACTGGGTTGGACAGTTGGGACACTGGAGGTGTGACTTATGTGGCAGTAACAGAAGGCACCTAGCCTAAACTGCCACAATCCTATAAAGCATTAAAACTCCCTCACCCTATTTAGTTCTTTAATTACCTATCTCAACAGTTAGGAACCTAACTACAGGCTAGGACAATAAATTATCAGCTGGATTTCAGACTTATTTCTGTGCTCTACTACAGACTCATCCTCATTAGAAGCGAAAAGAGTTTTCTGATGAAACTGTGGGTATGGGTAATTAGGATGCTACCAGTTGTCTAGGCAGTCATAGTCGCCCTGAAAACACTCTTGGAAATAATTAAAATTGATGGCTTTATGCCTCCTGATGATCTTTGCAGTGAGGCAAAGCCCACTCTTACAATCCACTCGAAGGTGAGTACATATGCTCTCATCACGAAAGGTTCCTAATAAAAGCCCAGGAGCTGCCTTTATCAGTTACTCAATGTTATTAGCAATGCATTTCACATTACTAGTTTTGAATTCACTAAGTAGCAGTGCTGCTTCCTTTGTACAGCCCCCAGGACAATTGCATTTGAAGTCTCTGCATAACAATGACATAAAAGCTAAGGGGCTCCCAGTGCAGAGTGAAAATACTGTGTGATACTCTGAATTATTCAGTTTACCTGTGGAGCATGTGTGCATACAGGCAGTGCTTCACTATTGCTCTTCAGCCAGGTTGATCTAAACCTCCATAAAAGCTGACAAAATGTTGAAGGAACAAGAAAATGGAAGGACTTGTAACCTCAATTCCTTATACTACTTTAGCAGAGTATAAGATCACATGCTGACAGCCATGCCCTTCTTCAGAAAAACAGTGCCACTGTGCTTTTAAATTTCAGAATTGCTTGCAACTTTTCAGTGAGTCACCCTTACAAGACAAATTTTCTCCCTTTTCTCTTTTTCCTTTTTCATCCAAATCAAATTGCTGCTGCATTTTGTACTGGAGAGATGAGGGCATGTTGTGACAGCTGGATGGGGAGAAAAGAGGCTATTGCACAGCCAGCAGGCTCCTTTCAGTACTTCCCAATTCTTGTCAAGGAGAGTGGATCAGATTTAGCAAAATGATAAGCACAGGCCAGGATTTACCCTTTTACACCACAGTTAATCTACAGCAGGTTCATTGCCAGTAACTAGTTTTACACCCATGAAAATCAAGAACTGTCTGCCTTGCCCCTCTAGTGCTTTCTGCTTTTCCTAGCTTCAGGGCACTCTATTGAACAACCTCCAGGCACCCTCAGCAATGCTCCTGCCATCATGTCACTTTCACAGCTGTGAAAAGTGAAATAGAAGCCTTCTGGCTATGTCTTCTCTACACGCCTTGAAACAAACTAGAGTCAACTTTGCTGAAAAACCAGTTCAGTGAATAGGAAAACGTCTGTGAGTATCAGACGCCATAAGATTTTCCAGATAACATTTATAGCCGAAATAAGGTTGCAACAGCTACTTTGAGCGTTTGAATGCCATCTGACAACTTTTTTTTTTTTTTAATTTAAATATGATGCTTATTGACATGGCATGTATTGCTGCTATAAATAAATTACGATAATTTCTGCACCATTTCCAACAGCCAAAATGTATGCTATTGATTTTTTCTCTCTTTAGTGAAGTGTCTCGATGGCTTATCTTCTCAGCAGTCTTTGCTGCTGTTAGGGTGACTCCTAATAGAGAAGCTGTCCAAGACTTGAGCAAAGAGTTAGAAGTTAGCTTTGAACTCTGAATCTTGACTTGTTTGTCAAGGTCTGATGATCAGTCTTCATGCATTCAGTGTGCAGCTATATTTGTAGAAAAGGTGTTGCAATTGCTCAAAAAATTGCTTCCTTATCAAGATAAAATTTTTATCTTCCGGAAAAAGTATTAATCACTGAGACATGCTACAAACAGTGGGTTTGAAGACAATGGCAAAAGTTTATATCTGAGTATAGAAAGAGCCTGGGTAAGCAATTATTTCTTCTTCTGTAAGGCTGAAAACCAGATAGAATGCCAGTTCAGATAAGAAAAATCACTATTCAGAGTCTTGTGCTTAATAATCTGTATATTATTGTCACAAAAGAGTTTCATTGGTATTTTGAGGATTCAGTGTGTTTTGCTGCAAAGAGATTGGTGACTTACTGTCTTTGTAAAACTAAATCATAACCTCTTTGGGCAAAACCAGACACAAGAAGTGGTTCTGGTTCCATCTGACAGCAAGGAGCAGTGCCCATTGCATATCACATTTCTCACAGCACATTAACAGGAAATTCAAGTTAAGTGCAGCAGTTCACTGTACTGTTTGGAAAACAAGGAGACTGTGTAATAATTTCTGATGAAGAATTCTCATAAATACTATGGATAACTTTAGTTAGTGGGGCATTATTCTGCCTAAGGCTGAAAAAGAGGCTACAAGATCCAGAACTAGTTACCAGTCATTTAAACAGGATAACTACTGATCAAGTTAAAGGTTAATTGCTTTCTATTTGACTACAGTCAGAAAAGGACTGTTTCTGTAGTACAAAATCAGCAATAGATTGGTTTTACATATAGTTTTCAGCTGTTAAATAATCAGAAATTTTTCTTCATAGTACAACTAGTAAACTTGGGTTTTTTCTTAAAAAAAAATTAAAAAATCTATTTACTATAATGCATTCAAAAGTGACATTACAATTTTGTGATGTTTGAAATGGTTAGTATCAATGTATTATAAGATTATTATTTTGTGGCTGTGATGTTAGGCTTTTTTTTTTTTTTTCCTCATCAAAGGACAATTTGATGGGTTAGGTTTTATATATCCTCTCTTCTTTCTGAAAAGAAACAGGAAACATAGTGTTTAGTTCTTCAAGTAGCTAAAATAGAAGTATTTTGTGGCAGATGGGATTTTTATGAGCTGTTTGTCACTATATACCAGCCTTGTTAAGGAGCAATCGTTTTCTGCTTCATTACACTAAGATAGCTCTGTTTAGGGTTCCACTCAGCTGTGAAATTACTTTAAAACTTCTATAAGGAATAGAGATGGGATTTTTATTAAAAAAAATAAAAAGATGGCTAACACAGTATAAGGAGTAGAAATAAAATAGTCAAACACACTGGATTTTGGAACAGAGGAGAATATAAAAATGTTGCATTGCATACTTACTCTTAATCGCTGTTTTAAGATGAAAAGAGGCTTCAGAGTGCTATTATTTTCTACACCTAAAAAAAGGTAACATTCAAGTTTGTCTATATATAAAGACTATAAAGACATTATTTATGGAAAAAATAAACCAATATTTTTTTTTTTATGCTATGACGCAGATGAAGTTAAAAAAAAAAAATAGACACATAGATATCACTCTGTAAATAGTGATCCAGACCATCATGTCCCATACATCAGTGGACATTGGCAGGTTTATGCTGTTCGTACACCTTTTTGAGTGTAAACCCTGAATCTTTAAACCTTTGCACCTTCTGCTGGGCAGTTAAAATTCTTAATCGTTCACTAGGAGCTACTATAGAGGCTTTGAGAAAGATGGGTGTTGCAGAAATCTTCTTGTAGGCATTCTTGCCCCAAAGCCCTAAGTAATGCCTATGACATGATCTGCCTGTCTAAGCTGTTGATCCAGATGTCAAAGTTTTACATGCTTACCTGCCCAAATTCAAGCACATGGCATTCACTAGGCTTAGTCATGAAAATCCACACATAGGACTCTAATGTTTCTGCCATCAAAATTCTCAGCATCTTGCATTTTGATCTCATTCCTTCATAGTCATTTTTGTTCCTTTCTACAACCTATCAGATTTCACTGTGTTGTATTTGATGCATCTTTTTGTAGTACTTCTTCCCTGTGACTATGCTTCAGCCCCTTTTTTCCATGTCATTCCTCTCTCTTGCGCTCGCTTTATTACCACATTAAGAATTTACTCTTTCATATGGACTCCAAAATACCTGCAGTGAAGAATTTGTATTCTAAGAGTCACTCCTCATGCCTTTGTGGACAGTCCATCAGGAAAGTGACTTGCCATGTTGTAAAGTTGTGCTGCACAGACTTGTCTACAGCTAGTAGTTAAAAAACACCTATCAGGGAGCCCTTCTTTGCCATGCTCTGCATTTCCTGGTGTAGATCAAAAATCTTGCCACATGTACACATAAATAAAAAGATGATCCCTGTTAGCCTTTCGCTTTATGTGTGTGTTTCCAAATTAATAAATCCAAGTGTCCAACAGTAAGTTCATGTCTGTGGTGTTTGGGTCTGCAGCTGAGAATGGCCTATTCTTTCAGCAGCAAACCCCTGAAATTGGAGGCTTTCTCTTAACACCCAAGATCACTGTCAAGCTCACTCCTGTTAATTCTACACAGGCTATTTTAAAAGACTCATTCTCTGACTTTCCCAGCCTTTCTACCAATAAGCAAGAAGAAACCAAATTTACACCTGTTATAAGACTTGCACTCCACAGTCTCCTACGAATGGCTGCATCTGGAGAAATTCATATGGTCTTCTTCCTCACTGCTATTCACTTCTAACCTCCTATTTCAACTAAGAAAAAGATTAACGGTGTTTTCTTTTAGCTGGGACTCCCCAAAGGGGGAACTTCTAAACTTTTGGGTTCAGGCATGCTTACCATATTCCACAGAGCACTTTCTTTAGAAAATTTCAACAGGGCATCCATATCTGAGGTAATCACATGAGGCTCCTTTATAAGTAGTGGATAAAATTGGACACTTAAGACTGCGATTTATGTTAGTGACATCTCTTTTGAGATGAGAGGAAATATGGAGCTCAACACTCCATTAGACTAAGCTTTTCTGAAAAACAACACCTCTTCTTACCAGGCCTGTGTTACCAGTTCTCAGAGCAAGCTCTATAATTCAGAATAACCTCTCCTTCTTATCATTTAGCTATCTCCTACAGCACACCTGTGTGCACTGGTCACGGTAGCATGCCCCACGCCCAATGCCCTTTAATTTAGGGGTAGAGTGGCTTTAGGTTTGCCCAGTTATTACAAAAGTACACCTAGATGATGACTTAGAATCACAGAATCAGTCAGGGTTGGAAGGGACCACAAGGATCATCTAGTTCCAACCCACTAGATCAGGCTGGCCAGAGCCTCATCCAGCCTGGTCTTAAACACCCACTACTTACTATACATTGCATCTTTAGATTGAAATCAAAGAGGAAAGTCTAGATGTAGGCATCACTAGATTGTTCCTCAGATTGTTCTCTGTAAATTATTTCTCTCTCCTTGCTTTCAAATTTCCAGTGTGTTCTCATATGTGCTTTTTCTAATTTTGGGGGGCTTATTCTACCTTACTTTTGTTGTATACGTGGCATCAGCTGGCAGAATCTTAGGCTTTATAATTAAATTTTGCATCTCTTTCCCCTTTTAAAGCAGCTCTCAGTTGTCATACAAACACATATGGCTCTTACAGGTGAACACTTTGTAGTAGCCTCCCTGAATATTTCAGTGAGTTAAGCAGCTGCAGGTCTCAAACGACCAGGTTATTCAGATGTTTGTGGCACTTGACATGAAACCAAGACTTCCCTTTTACTTGCTTGGCATTGTTTCAAAGTGTCAGTGATATTCTGTGCACTCTGTTTCAGTTGATGAAGATGTTTACTGCACGTTGTGATAATGGGTAATGACCCAATCCTTGTTTGCTAATGACAGAACAGGATCCTCAGAGAATTTCTCATTTAATCTCCTTCATTCACTTAAGTAAATTTATTCAAGTAAGTTAATTAGATCTTCTGAGAGCATAAAAGGAGAGTGCATTTCTGGTAACTATCTCTCTCAACTGCAGGGTCAGTCAGAAAGAAAAATACAAATTTGAGGCCCACTTTCAAAACTTTCTATGCTAGTTTAACTTAAACTGCCACCCCATTCTTCACCAATGAATCATCACAGGAGCTGGCATAGTAATGATATCATCTCCCCTTGAAAACATAAGGGATTTGTCTGAATTATTCTATGTTCATCATATTGTCTTAAAAATCACATGGGCATAATTATGGAACTAATAGAGAGGTGGGAATAACTGCCTGAGCATGAATGGTTGGTTACCTGTCTCAAAACTAAATAAGGGAGGTAGGCAATGCTAAGAGAAGCCAAATCCAGTGATTTGTTAGGTTTGTCCTCTCAGACAGTTTGCACCCATCACCCTTTGCAGCTGCAGCCAGAAGCAAGGGGCCAGAAGCAAGGGGCCAGAAGCAAGGGGCCAGAAGCAAGGGGGTCTGTCCCAGACATGCCAATGCACACACAGCCCTGACACATACACACACAGGCAGCCACCCTGGCCATGCCTTTGCCAGTGCCACACAGGCACAAACAGCCCTCACATAATCATGAGCACACGCAGCCTGATCATGCTTCTTTCTGGCTGACTAGGAGCAAAGCTCATCAGCGAAACATGCACAATTCTCACTGTCTCTGTCCACGAACACACACAAGAGAGAGCAAATTTACAGACAGATCTCAGAATTATAGAACAGTTTGGGCCTAAAGGTACCTTTAAATATCATCTATCCAATCCCCTTGCAGTGAACAGGGACAGTTTTAAGTAGTTGCTCACAGCTTCATCCAACATGATCTTGAATGTTTCCAGGAATGAGGCTTCTAGCAGCTTTCTGGGCATCCTGTTCCAGTGTTTCACTGCCCTCATTGTAAAAAATTTCTTCACAGAATCACAAAATAGTAGGGGTTGGGAGGTGTAATGGGTTAATCCATGACAGAAGGGACCTCTGGAGATCAACTAGTCCAACTCCTCTACTCTCCTTCACAGGATGTTAGGGGTTGGAAGGTCATTGATTTCAATACCCCTGCCAGATCAGGACCATAGAATCTAGCACAGGTCACACAGGAATACATCCAGATGGATCTTGAAAGTCTCCAGAAGAAGAGACTCTACAACCTCTCTGGGAAGCCTTCATTTTAAAACAATTACCTCTTGTCCTGTTCAATGTGCCTTGATAAAAAGACTGTGCCCCCCTGTGTCTTACAGACCCCCCCTTTAAAGTGCTAAAAGGCTGAAATAAGGTCTCTCAGGAGCCTTCTCTTCTCCAGGCAGAAGAACCTCAGGTTGTGCATGCTTCTGACTGGATTACATGCTGCTGGACTCTTTTCCCCCATTATTTTAGACTAGATCATAAGATAGGGTGGGGAGATTCTGGAATAGGTTGTCCAAAGTAGTTGGGCATGCTTCCTCTCTAGAGGTGTTTTAAGACCAGACTGGACATGGCCTTGGGCAACCAAGCCTAGTTGAGAGATGCCCCTGCACATAGCACAGAGTTTGGAGTAGATAATATCTGAGGTCCCTTCCAACCTAAGCCATTCTATGATTTCTATTTTTCCATTCTTGTTTCTCCCTTGAATGCCCCCTTTCCCTACCTTTGATCATGCCCCTTAAAACATCCTGTAAATCAATTTACTCTTTCTCAAGAGTCTTGTAGCTCTTGTTTCTCCTCTTGCTGGGTTACATGGATGGAGTTAAACCTTCCCAAGCCTTTGAGCATTTCCTCCAGTGGCCCATCAGATACAGAGCTCTGCCTTCGGCGGTGTCTCCATTTTCTCCCGTTTGTGCACCTGCTGTTCAACATACTACTTTTCCCTCCAACATTAACTTTGCCAGACCAGGTCAGTTGGAAGCAAATGAAAGCTGTATTTACAAGCAAAACTACAACCCACAGTGGAATGCAGTGAATATGTACAAGTGAATATGTATAAATATACAGTATTTACGATATTTTCAGATATTTACAACTAACGAACAGCAAAAGGATCCCCCTGACCAAAGACCAGGGGAGCTGCAAATATCTTCTCTCCCCACCACCCCCCACACACACAAGGAACAAAAGCAGAGAAGTTAATACCAGTCAAAACAATGCAGCCAAGGTCAAGCAGCAGCCAGCAGAAGCACAGAGTTAGTACATCCCAGCCTGAGGAAGCAAGAAAACAGCAAGATTGTTTTGGGAACTAAATCTTATAGTAGATATCCCTCCAATGGGATTGTTTAGAATAATCACTGTTTTCCTTTTTACACCCAATAGTGATTTATTTACATTTTACTACTTTCTGTTCAAGATCTATGAAAAATTTTGAAGGCATAGCCTAAAACTACCACACCTACCTTTTTTTTTGTTTGTTTTTATTTTTGGAATGGTGGATAGGTTTCAATTTATACTCTCACAGATTAGATTTCCTCGTATCTAGATATCCTTCTCTTGCTGCATATACTTAGAGATATCAGCAAACCCTAGAAATAAGCTTAGTCAGAATCTTTCATTTGAATAGATTTGAATTGTTTTTCTACGTGCAGGACAGTGCCAGTTGTCTTCTGAGTCTAGGTTGCTGAGAAGAGCAACAGTCTGGGGGGGACAAAGCCTAATGCAAGAGAGTGAATTTAACCCAGGTTTCCCATGTACTGATCATTAATCAGGAAAATAGAAGATTATGCCCTTTCCAAGGACACAACCTGAGCACGTAGACTTGCTCTAATGGTTCCAAGGCAGTAGCTGATGAATATTGATGAGCAGGTTTCCCCAATGTACTACCCCAAGTTTTGTGGAGTTTAGGATAAAATAAGTGTTTAGCTTGGACAAGAACATTTAAATAAGGGAAACCTAGGCTTGAGAAATTCCTGTGTTGAAAAGCTGAATATATATTGCCTTTAAACATATGAATTTACAAAAGTGGAAAACAGTTTAGTAGAAGTCATGTGAGTAGGAAAAACTTTTCATCTTTAGAAGGGTCTAAGCTTTTACATTTACTTATCTACACTGTAGTTAATTTTTGTTTGTTTTTTTATCTTCTGGTGTTTACCATGGAGAATTTATTATTTCAAAGTTAATGAATTAGGTGTAAATTCACCTGGCTTGCATAAGATACAAGTCAGGCATACACTTTATGAAATGTAGAAAGTAATTTTTTTGTCATAACTGCAGCTCCATTCTTAATTCAAATGATCACTGTCACTAATTGCATTTTTTCTTGCCAGTTTCATCTTGCCTGTGTTGTCTTCTAAATTTATGACTAATAGCAGTAAGTAAATTGATGAATCCCATTCTAAAAGCTATTTCAGTGTCTGGTTCACCCCTTCAGTAATTTATACAGCTTCTATTGACAGTACTATATAAGCAAGGAGCAAGTGAAATCAATTCACATACAGATCATGATTAAGTCATTCTTTCCAATAAATTGTGGAATAAATTACTTCACACTCACATTATAGCTTTGGATCAGCTTTCTGAAGGTGCATTAGTACAGAGGTTTATCCCTCTACAAGCACTGCTGTCTGCACTTACAACTTTGAGGATTTGATTGCTCTGCTGTTCACACCCAGGGACTGAAATGCAACTGCTACAAAGTTGATGGGTGCTTAACTCAGTGTTGCTGTTACAATACACCACACTGTGCAACAAACAAAAATTTACAAAATTTTATTGACAAGTTTTTTCAAGAGCAAATCCTGAGAGTAGCATTTCAATAATCAAAACCTCCTCAGATCACATTCAGGAATGACTGGCAAAATCCAGGTCACACAATGGGTATTGCATGAATATGCCTAGATGTATGTCAGTACATAGAAAAGGTCAACAGAAACTGTATATCTAATCACCAAGAAGTATGGGGATGCTGAGGAACTTTCTCAAGCATCAGCTGATCATGTACCTGGAGTTTGCCATGTAATGAGAGATTCGTTCCCTACAGCTCTTCATCCTCCAGTGAATTTAGGAGAAGAGGTGAACTGAATAATATGCAAGAGAAGACATTTTCAAATATCTGTTCTGTGCAGTCCACAGAATATTAGTATTCTAGATTTTAAATCACTGTTTGGCTGAATAAAACATATCTTTGATTTATATGTAGAGTTGCTGTAAGTCCCAATATGCCAACATACTGAACAGTAGTTGATTCTATAAAACATTCTCATATGCAAATTCAGTCTTTAAAATGTTCTTAAGGCAGTTACAGCAAATCACAAAGACACAGACCAATTCAATCTTATTTTAGAACTGATTAATAATTACTTTCTACGTCTGATTTTAAATTTTATGGCAATGCAACCTAAACATGGTAGGCAACTGGGAGAAAAAAAAATAAAACCCCCACAAATAAAGGTATTCAAATAGGTGATCTGCATCATATTTTTGAAAATATACTGTGGAAAACATGGTATTATTTAATTAAGATTAAAATGTAAACAGCCAAATATATGGAGCTTTTTTGCTGTAAATTCTTTGAATAGCAAGTACACTTTGAGTACTGTGTCTAGTTCTGGGCCCCTCAGTTCAAGAAAGATGTTGAGTTACTCAAATGTGTCCTGAGAAGCGCAACAAAGCTGGTGAGGAACCTGGAGCACAAGCCCTGTGAGGAGGAGCTGAGGGAGCTGGGCTTGTTTAGCCTGGAGAAGAGGAGACTCAGGGGAGACCTTATTGCCATCTACAGCTACCTGAAGGGTGGGTGTATCCAGGTGGGGGTTGGTCTCTTCTCCCAGGCAACCAGCACCAGAACAAGAGGACACAGTCTCAAGCTGTGCCAGGGAGGGTTTAGGCTACATGTTAGGAAGAAATTCTTCACAGAAAGAGTCATTGGCCATTGGAATGGGCTGTCCAGAGAGGTGGTGGAGTCACCGTCCCTGGAAGTGTTTAAATAAGACTTAGTGCCATGGATTAGTTGATTAGATGGTGTTGGGTGATAGGTTGGACTTGATCTTGAAGGTCTTTTCCAACCTGGTTAATTCCATGATTCTGATTTGATTAATACAAGAATTTTTATGCAAAAGAGATACCCTTTTAAAATTTGATTTCATTTCTGATTTGTTCAGTGGATGAGCTCAGAGGCTTGCATCAGCAGATGCCTGCAAGGTGCAGAAAGCTGCAGGCAATCTGACAAGAACATCTTGAATAAGTAACTAATATAGTTACATTTATGAGTACAGTAATTTTCTCCCACTGTTTGAGAAGCAAAATAAAGTTATTAGACACAGGTTTTTCTGTCCAAGTAAACTAAAATTAAAGACAATAAATAGTCTGCTCAGAGCAGCAGTGGAGTCACCATCCCTGGAGGTATTTAAGCAGCACATGGACCTGGTACTTATGGACATCATTTAGCATTGACCTTTCAGTGCTGGGTCAAAGGGTGGACTGGATGATCTTGGATGATATCTTCCAACCAGATATATTCTGTGAAATAGTATAAAAGGTAGAAAATTATATTTCTAGCTGCTTCTGGAGCTATTTAAATCAAAATAGATCCAAACTTAGACACATTTAACAGTCTAAAATGAGTCTTAACTGATGGAAAAAGTCATAACTCAGTGACAGCCAAAGGCAGTTTTCTTCAGCTGAGAATGTGTTTTGAAATATTTTCCTCAATGTCCCTAAGCTATTAACATGACTGAAAAAAAAAAAAAATCAAAAAATCAAATCCCAAAAATCTGTCCTTTTGACATCAATTATGACCCAATGTGTAGCACTAAGGCCATCTTTCCAACTGAATGTACTTACAGTAAAAAGGCTTGAGAACCAAATGAACAACACTTTAAATGATTAAACCATCAATATGGAAGTAAAGAAGCAGGTGGTTTGCTTGACTACAAGGAATTTGCAGAAAGAATGTGTTCTAAAAAATTTCAAGTCCTTCAGGCTTAGTAACAGCTGAATCTTATGCTACCTTTGGCAGTAACTCCTAGAAGAGATATAGTCTCCTTTTTTTTCCCCCTGTTAAATATAGGTGTTACCTCTTCAGTATTACTGGTGCTGGGTATAAAAGTTTCAATCAAAAAAAGGAAGGATAAGACAGTTATTCTCAGGTGGCTCTGCAAGACAGATTTTTATGACCTTACTATACTTCAGAGTATCAGATATATTTTTATTTCAAAAAAGTGTAGAAGAACAGAACTCACAGGAAAATAAATTAGAGTCAGAAGAATTGACCAAACTTTTCAGCAATCAGTTTTCCTTACTACTCTGTATCATGTCACTTGTTTCTCTACTTCTTTGTTTTTATACTCCAACTTCTGAAACACCCCCCCTTTTTTTTTTTTTTTTTTTTTTAAGGGGGAATAATCACAAAATGATGGATTTTTGACTTAGGACTTCATAGCCATACAGTTTT
Source organism: Indicator indicator (assembly GCF_027791375.1). Taxonomy (NCBI): domain Eukaryota; kingdom Metazoa; phylum Chordata; class Aves; order Piciformes; family Indicatoridae; genus Indicator; species Indicator indicator. The sequence continues at coordinate 40,605,468 of NC_072012.1, read as the reverse complement.
GTGGTTTAACCCCCAAATTTTCTCTTTAAATGCCCTAGGTCTGTTATTCATCCAATCAGAGAGCTTCCTACAGTTGAAAGAGCTACCTTTTTCTTTCACAGAGCAGCAGCAATCATGCATGAGCCACAGAGAGATCAAAGGATGATGTTGGGAACTGGCAGTTTCTGACGTTGCATATGCACTTCTAGCCATAATTTTTTTCTTATTACATACTACAAAAGAATTCCACATAGAGCTTAATTATCAGTCAGACCTTGAACACTAACTGGCTGCTGTTACCAAGTGCAGTTGTTCACATTGAGACTGAATGAAATCTTCAATGAAGCAGGGGAACAGAGTTAACATATAAAAGTTAAAGGACAAATGTTGCTCAGAGAGCAGTTCTGAAAGGAGACTTGTGTCTGGGGCTAAGTGCAAGGGACTTCTGAAACTAGATGTCTTTTAAGTTGCCTCCTCTTCAGTTGCCATAAACATGTCCTTTTAGCTGACATTTTTACATTCTTTTGGCACCTGCCCACCATTATCCCAGGCAAACCCAACTTCATAGATCTCCATATATGAAGTCAGGTAGTGACTAAAGCTCATAAAGAACCTGATCCAGTAGGCATTTACTAAGCTTTAATTCATCACAAGTAGAACATTTTGCAGGGCCCTTGAAGCCTGGGGAAGAGGCAAGCACATATTCAAACTCAGAGTAAAGGGACTCATTTTCTCAAATGTAGGGCTCTAAAGCCATTGCAGTGCCCTGGGATATTCCACCTCTACGGCCTCTTCCTTACAAGGTCATAGTTATCTCCAATTCCATGTCACCCCTACCTTGTAGATATCTTGTATTAGTTAATACAAGAGTATATTAATCTCACTGCAAAAGGATGTAGACATGGCGATTAAAAACATGGTTAGTGGTGGACTTAATGTCAGGTTTATGGTTAAGTCAGTAATCTTAGGAGTCACTTCCTACAGAAATGATTCTATGATTCTGTAACTTGACATCTACCTTTGGACAACCAATCTTGACACTGAAATATTTTATTATTTCATAGAATCATAGAACTACAGAATTGCTTTTTCCAACAAAAGACCTCCAAGAATATCCAGCCCCACCATCGATCTAACACCACCATGACCATTAAACTATGTCCTGAAGTGCTGTGTTTACATATTTTTTTTAAACATCTCCAGGGAAAGTGACTTCACCTCCCTAGGCAGCTTATTCCAATGCCTGACCACTCTTTCAATAGATAAATTTTTCATAATATGCAAACTAAACCTTCGCCAGTGCAATTTGAGGCTATTTCCTCTCGTTCTATCACTTGATACTAGAGAGAAGAGACTGATTACCTCCTCACTAAAACTTCCTTTGAGGTAGTTGTAGAAAGCAATAAGGTCTCCCCTCAGCCCTCCTCTTCTCCAGACTACATCATCCCCGTTCCCTCAGATGCTTCTCATAAGACTTGTTCTCCAGACCCTTCACCAGCTTTGTTGTTTTTTTTTTTTTTTTTTTCCTGGACAAGCTCTAGCACCTCAATGTCCTTCTTGTAATGAGGGGCCCCAAACTGAACACAGTATTTGAGGTGAGGCCTCACCAGTATCAAGAACAGGGTCACCCTCACTTCCCACTCCTGCTGGTCGCAGTATTTCTGTAACAGAATCAGGGAGCGGTAGGGGTTGTAAAGGACCTCTGAAGATCATCTAATCCAACTCTCCTAGAGTACCCTTCCTACCTTTTCTAAATCAAAATTTATTGAATCAGGCTGCAAAATTAGGTATGGTTCAAGGAATTTTCTTTCTAGAATGACATAATTTAATATATTGGTAAGACAACTTATCTCTGAGTTATGAAACTACTTCAGTGTTTCCACTACCTCCACTTCAGACAAAGACTAACTTTTGCTGAGCAATAATATTGAAATAGCCAAACCCTTTCCACAAATGGTTCTTATACTAATCATTTTTATTCACTCTTGAATTTCATGCAACCATTTAATTTCTTATATATACACAGAATGTCTTCATTATCATTTCTTCAATATACAGAAGACCTTGTTTTCAAAATAAGGTAGCTTCAAATCCAAAAATCCATTAGTTCATCATAGCTATCCCATTATGTTTTGATGTCTGTGTACAGTAAAAGACAAAAAAAAATGCTCTTAAAGATGCTGACTTGGTCTAGTGGAAGGTGTCCGTGCCCATGGCAAGGGGGTTGGAACTAGATCATAGAGTCATAGAATCAACAGATTTGGAAGTGGCCTCTGAAGGTCATCTAGTTTAACCCCCCTCCATCCCCTCCACCACCCTTCATCTTCCTAAAGCAGCCCCTGACCCCCCTATACCATCCTCCACCATGCTTAAACAGCTCCTGCTCCACCACCCCCTTTTATTACACCCATCCCAGAGCCAGGTACAAGACCCTCAACTAGCTAAGATAGCACACAAAAGAGCTCAGCCCCAGTAAGGCAACCCAACCAACACCCGTGGATGCTATTGGAATGGTCATGAATTCTCTTCCTAGCTAACTGGGGGGCCACCAAGCCCCCCGGCCTTTGTCCACCATCACCAATCACCCAGTGTGCACCATGAGGACTCACCAGTGATGAGAGGAGGATCCTCAGCCCAGATGGGCTCAGCTTGGGGCTTCTGCCTTTCCTGGGGGGATTAAAAAGGGGAGTGGGTAGGGAGAGCAAAGTGGCCACACCTGGGGTAGGAGGAGACTCAATTGGAGGCCAGGTGCTTGGCTTTGTTAAACCTCGTGATGAAATGTCATGGGTTGAGTTGAATCTGCTGCTGGTAATCAATACCATGCTGCTATCATACCAGCTTCAAAATACAAGTTCTGACTGGAGCAAAGTATTATGGGGTTTGAAGTTCAGATTGTAATATGAGAGGCTTCCTGTTCTGGTTGCTGTTTTGTGGTCCTGGCTTTGAGGTGTTGGCGTTTTCCCCACAAGTCCTTCTCTGTTCACGAGCAACAGGTCCAGCAGGGCGCTTTCCCTAGTTGGCTTCTTCACCATCCCTCACACGCTCTAAGTTACTCTCCACACACTCTCAAAACCTCCAGGAGAGGTTCCTTCTCTGCCGTGTTGTATTTCCAGCAGACATCAGGGAAGTTGAAGTGGCCCATGAGAACAAGGTCTAGAAAACATGAGAATTCCACCACATGCCTAAACAATATTTTATCTGTCTCCTCATCCTAGTTGGTTGGCCTCTAACAGATTCCCACCAGGATATCTGCCTTGTTGGCCTTCCCCCCTCATTCTTCTTATGCCTTTTTTAAAGATATACCCTTCATTTTTCATTCTCTCTCTGCATCGATTTGACAACCTCCTATTTTTCTCCTCTATCAACCTCTTGAATATGTATTCAGTCAGCATATTTCTTAAAATCAGGGCCACCACAGGCTTTTGCAGGAAGCATCTGGCACTCAGAGATCAGTTTCCGGTCAGCCAACAATGAAAAATTTCAGTTCCCATTGCAGTGTGCACAGCTTGGGACCCTAGCAAACAGCCCATCAGGATGTTTCTGTGAGATAAAATAGGTAAACTACTCAGCATTTACTGTAGGATGCTGCAAATCCACCCTCTCAAACCTTCTCTGCAGTCATTACTGTTTGCTCTCCTGCTCTAGCTGGGCTGCAGCAACGACAACTTAACTGTTAACATTTTTCTCTCTGATGAATACGAGTAACATCAGAGGCATTCATGGCAGCTTGCTATACTCTGTCACAAGCCAAGGACTGCTGTTCTCCTCTATACACCAGATACACAAGCCAAAACTCAAATTTACATGGAGGAAAATAAAAGATTTTTGAGCATGGATAGTAAAGGGATTTAGAGTAACATAATTGACTGCTCTTCAAGCATAAGCTATGAGTGCTGGGGATTAGTGTTAAAGACCATTGCTTTCCTTTTTTTTTCCTTATAAGGCTCCTGTTTTCAGTGTTTCTTAATTAATACCACAAACAGTAAATCATTGCTTTGTTTCTAAATTGCGAGAGCATTAGTCACTTTTAGAATAAAGCTGTTGTGATGTGAAAGGAAATTCAAACAAATGTATGCTTCAAAATTATTATTTTACCCTAGAGACTTAATTTATACAAAACAGATTGCTAGAATACAGCAAAATTCCCATTAAAACATGAGAGTCATCAATTTTCTGTTGAGTGAAGCATAGCATAAATTATGAGGATTTAATTATAGTAATAATTATAAAGTTGGGATTGCAAGGTGAATCATGTTCTGAGCTTGTTCTTTCTTTTTCTGCTTCATTTTAAGTATTTCTCATTACAATCCCTCTATGCTTTCTCCAAAATCTTTCTTTATAAGAGTAACTGAGTCACTCTGCAACTGTGACTTCCCGGGAGCTGGTTGAGATCTGAAGATAATCAAATAAAGCGTTTTAGATATGTGGAGCATGACTCTGCTCAGTGCAGCAGCTCACACCTGACACTTCAGCATCCAGAATCTCCTCAGTGATTGTTCCACAATGGTTTAGCATGTTTTGAAAACACTTCCTACCTACACACTTCCCTGCCACAAGAGCATGTTTCCTTCAGCTTCCTTCTTCCCTCCAACTGTTTCTTGTCCAGAGATCAATAGACAGCTACGCTGTAGTTTCTTGGTACAAATATTACATTTTATTGCATTTATCCCCTCTTCCCATTGCTTAGCACCCTTGTTCCTCTATGTCTGGCTTTGCCCACCTTGCCTATGGTGAGAGTGCTGGGGTGCCTACACTGCCCTGTCTCTCCCACTATGCGGAAGCCCATTGTCTTGACCTCATCTCATCCACACAAAGGATAGGGGAAGGAGCTGGGTCATCAGTCACAGCTCAGCCTTTTATCATGCTGTATTCTTAGGGGACAAATGTTGTTTCTGAACTCATTTATTTGATTTATCTTAGAGATTACATTAAAAACTTAGGATAGAAGGACATCTTTCGCTTCAAAGTTGTCTTCTGTGTAGGCAAAGTGGTCAAACTGAACTGCACAGCGTTACAGTTTTAAAAGATTAATTAAAATCAATATTTTTTTACCAAAAGTCATATGAAATGCTCTTCAAATCATTTCTCCATTCAAGGCTCACAAATTTTTCTTTGAACTTCAGATTTTTTTTAATTCTTCAGATATTCTCTAAAACCTCTTGTCAATAATAAAAGTCAAACTGCCTAGAAGATTCCTGACTCACTCTGCTGAGCTCCTTCAGAAATCTAATTCTAGGTCCATGTCTAGGATATAAGCCATTAATAATAACCAGTAATATGTAAGTGCTGAACGAGCAAAAAAAAAAAAAAAAAAAGAAATCTAGAGGCAACTATATCCATTTCAGAGTATGCAATGTGTTAACTACATCTGTCTTCTTTCAGCTGCAGTCATAACCCTTACACAAAAATAGAGAGCATTAGGATCTAAAATCATGTATAAGCAAAAAGTAACTCAAATAGAGTAAATAATAGGTCAAGAAAAGAAAAAAAAAAAAACAACAAGCAGCTCTATCTAAATAATTATTATATGCAGAACATTCATTTCCTGACTTTACAAGAAATAGCTTTCATTCTTCAATAGCATGTTCTTGGCAGTAATATTCTTGAGACATTCTAGATAAATGTCCCAACGAAATGAGGATTGCCAGGTGTTACTAAACTACATGCAAACAGCATCACTGCTGAACATGAAGCTTAGCACATAAGAAGGTGTTGTCCTATAAGGAAGAAACAGAACAGAATATATTCATCATTTGCTTGCAATACTTTGAGGGTATATTCTCCTTTTGGGACTGGATTATTATATAACCATGGTACCTTTACTGAGGCAAGTTTTTGAATGCACAGGATCCATAAGTCTGTTTTTTCACTTTATTTTGCTTGACGTGTTTGATGGTGTTCATCACTTTCACAATTCCACTGATACCCTTTACTACACGCCTCAATAAATTTGTCTGATCCACATACCATCGACAGCAGCAGCAGTAAAAAGTGTCACTGGCTGAGGAAATGCACCTTCTATAAACAGTAGATATAGTTCTCTTTTCTTCTACAACATCTAAAAACTTTTTTCATTATCTGCCATAGTACATGGTTTACTAGTGCCCAAATCATAAAATTATTTTTGGCACAGTAGTTAACACTGGCACTTTTCTCATGTAAAAGTAATGAATATTTCATCTTAGGTTGAACAAGGGGAGCACCTTTGAAACCTTGTTGTGATTAGAGTGTCTTCATAGAAAAGGTAAAAATAAACTCTATGTGATAAGCTCTGGCTACATTATTGTTGACTATTTTTCCTAAACAGATCATAGAGTTGTGGAATCATAGAATTGCAAAACATTAGAGGTTGGAAGTGACCTCCAGAGATCATTGAGTCCAATCCCCCCTTGCCAAAGCAGGATCTCCCAGGCTGGTCCACAAAGGAACGCATGTAGGCAGGTTTTGAAAGTCTCCAGAGAAGGAGACACCACATCTCCAAGCAGCTGGTTCTAGTGCAGCATCACCCTCACTGCAAGGAAGTTTCTCCTCATGTTGAAACCTTCCATGTTCAAGTTTGTATCCACTGTTCCTTGTCTTACTACTGTGCACCACTGAAAAGAGATTGGCCCCCTCCACTTGACACCCACCCCTCAGATATTTATAGACATTGATCAGATCCCCTCTCAGTCTTCTCTTCTCAAGACTAAGCAGCCTCAGGTCTCTCATTCTCTCTTCACAGGGGAGATGCTCAAGTCCCCTAATCACCCTTGTGGCTCTCCGTTGAACTCTCTCCAGCAGGTCTCTGTCTCTCTTGAACTGGGGAGCCCAAAACTGAGCACAGTATTCCAGGTGTGGTCTCACAAGGGCAGAGGAGAAGAACCTCCCTAGACCTGCTGGACACACTTTTGTTAAAACACCCCAGGATACCATTAGCTCTCTTGGCCACAAGGGCACATTGTTGTCCCATGGAGAACTTGCTGTCCACTGGGACTCCAAGGTCTTGCTCCATGGAGATGCTTTCCAGCAGGGCAGCCCCTGACCTGTAATGGTGCCTGTTGTTATTCCTCTATCTATTTAGAAAGTTTCAGAGACAGCTTTGATTTTTCTTTTGTCCCTTTCCAGTTGTCTGTATGTTTAAACTACAGAGGAATAAACTGAGAGACCAGAAATAATTTTAACTAGGTACTTGAGGAATTTTTATTTTCTATTTTTAAATTATTTCAATTCTGTAGGCTGTGATTCATTAGGGTGACTTTTACACATCCAGGAGAAACTGTATAACAGCCCCAGTGATCAAAAGATCATAAAACCATAGAGTAACTCTCTTTATGTGTGTATGTGAGAGTGCATCGCCAAGACTTCACAACCTCTTCCATATTATCTTAACTTTGCAGAAAAGTATACTAAACTGCACTGGTTGTATTTCCTCACTCTCTATCCATCTATCTCTTTCTCTCTCTCTCCCTCTCTGTATATATATATATCTCCAGGATAATTTGTCTTACTCACAGGCAATTATCTGTATTGCTATTTTTAATAGGATAATCAAAACTAAAGCTGACAATTAATGTGCATTATTTGACTTCTGTATTGTTACTGTTCCATACAACTACAAAGATAAATATTTCATAGTGTAAGCCCTCTAGTTTAGCCTGGACAAAATAAATCCTTAATTTTAAATCTGAAAAACCCCAAACACTATGAGTCATCTACTGTAATAATGAGACAGCAATACTGAATGAGCTTGAACTTACTTAAGGAACAGTATACTTGTCATGACTTTATAATAAAGTCTAAGATATTAAGGAAGAGCTTTTCATTTTTGTACCTGAATTTCATGAAAAAAAAGACTAGGCAATTGGGTTGACTAGAAATGAAATTTTATTTATATCATTTCCTACAGAAATCTACAGGGACTTTGTTGTATGTAACAGCAAATACCATTCACTGCATACACCATAAATTACGTAATGTTTTACATCTCATCCTTTTCCTTAGCTGATACGTCTCATAGTCTGAACAACCTTGCAAGCACTGTGCAGTCAATCTAAAAGTTAGCACTGAGTGCCCTTGTCTTCTCCATTCCTTCCCTTGGTACTGCAGTAGTTCAAATATTTGTACTGAAACATGTCACATCTATTCTCAGGCAAGAAGAGATATTTTTGACATGTTTGTCAATTTTACCATTCCCTGCCTAAGTCATTTTTTTATGAGTTTGGGAAAAAAATGACTTTAATTATGTAAAAGTTCCAATTTATTTTTTGTATTCCTATCTCAGGAATTTGTATAAAGACAAAGTTGTCAATCTTTGTCATACTCAGTGCATACCAAGAAGGGAATGTGGGTTCTGAATATCTGAATGTGGGCATATCTGTAAATGACAGCTGAGGAAATATTTTTCCCGATGGTCTCTCATTTGCAAACTTACAGCCTAGGAGACATGTTGAACATCAACAGCAAGATCTGTCTGGATGAGTGAAAGAATGTATTTGCTGAGTACCCATAGTACTGACCAGCTAGGCACTTTCAGTCAGTACAATTCATAGGCTCTCATCCTTTGTCATATTTCCCAGTTTCATCTGGTGATAGCAATATAGGGGTACTGAAAGCGTAGATAAGTCCTTGTTGTCAGTGTACTGGACAGACACCCAGAAAAGGTGGGGAATTCCCTGTAAGGAATCATTAAAAGATACCAGACATTAAAATTCCCTAAACTAGGTATCAGTCTGCCTCCTCACACAGAACATTTTTTTTTTAATTAAACTTCTTGATATCTAAAGGTATAGTCAATCTTTTTAAAGCTGCTCCATGCACCAAGAAAGTCTATATGTCATCCTATTTTATAAAAAAGACATGTCTTCTGAAATGCAACAACAAATATACTTCTTAGTAACAGTTCTATGGGTGTTATGAGCTGATGGATAGGGAAGAAACCTTTGTGGACAAAGAAAAGGAGACAGGTATCCTTTTGATACTTTTTGCAGCTTTGCTCATGGGTAGTAGTAAATATTAAAACCTTGAAAATGTGGTTTATAGTCCATTTTATGTATTTACTATTTCCATCATCGACAAGATGGAATTATGTCAGGTACAAGGATGGTGCGGTGAATGGCACTAGTGACAGCATCTGAACAGCTCCTGCCCCTACACAGTAGCTTTGGAGTTACTGAAGGAAACTATTTCTGAAGCTGAATACTGCATTGTTAGTAAAGGATAGTAGAATTCTTCTAGAAGGTAAGTTTCACCTCTGGGGATCATCTGCCAACCAATTCCAGCACCTACTCTTTGGTAAACCATCTCTATCACAGATTGGTTTTGTCCATGAAAAAGCAGCTGTGAAGCGATGTCAGAGAGATGCAGTCAGAATGAAGTCAAACCTTCAGTGCAGTTTTCTGTTCCAAGAAGAGCTCTCCTAATGAACTCTCTGGATGCTAGGCAAGCTCTTCCTTCTCAGTAAATTAGAGCTTTTAATGGATCAGTGTGTAAATAATGGTAGCCACAAGTATCCCTGTCTCAAGGAGCTGGCTATAGGGTAGCAATAAATTTAATTGCAATGAAAATCATTACAGCTCAGGACTAAGGCTGTATCTATAGTAGTAAATTAATGAGGAACCTCATTGTCTACATCATGAATTGTTGAAATAGTCCCTGGTATGTTGTGGGGGGGTTTTGGTTTTGTTTTTTCTTTTTTCTAGATCAACCTCCTAGATCAACTCTCCTAGTAATACCTAGGGGACTGTGTATGAGTAGGAAAATGTAAGACACTATTTCCACTATTTCAGTCTGCATGCAGTCTCTTAGATTTGGAAAGCCAAAATACTTAGTAACATGAGTGCAAACTTCTAAACCATCTGGCCTCAAAGCCAGATCATAATTACAACTAAGGTTAATTTATTAAATAGGTTTATTCTGAATGAAACAAACAGATTTTTTGATTGCTTTACCATTCATAATTTCTGAATGTACTACAAAAATCTCTCAAGACGAGGAATGGAGCATTTTGAAGCTCCACCTGAATGAGAACTCTGAAAACATCTGAAGTAGGTTAAAACAAAGCTTTTTTCCATATTTCCAAGATATAAGTGGCAATAAAAAGGAAAACACCCTGACAGTAGTTGGCACTTGATAATTAGCCTTTAATAGTTTCAGTTAACTCATTCAGAAAATATTAACATCAAACTACATTATTTCAAACTTGAAAGAACTGTACACTAGACAAGACTTTTAGACAAACAGTTGCAGAGGTCTCTAACTTACTAAAGCTTCTTTAGGTTTTGAACTGAATACCAAAGTGTTAGAGCTTTACAGAGTTATTTCAAAATGCCATCCATGACTAGAATTTTTTTAAATGTTCCCACAGCTTTCTCATAGTCCAGCATATGAATTAGTAGTGCATTGCCTTGAAGTTAATATACTTTGGGAGTGGGAAAGTAGGAAAAGAGATTTTTTTTTTTTTTTTTTTTTTTTTTGAGCACAAAGCAAGTTCACTGAACACTGAAGGTTTGGAACATTTGAAATAGTTCCTAAAATGAAGGCAAATGAACTAAAGTAGTTTCAGATAATGGGAAATATGGGAGGAAAATATTACAATGTATTAAATTTCTGACTGTTTTTCCTGATGCTTATTTAATTCTTATTTAATTATTTAATAATGTCTGAAGGCCAAAGGAGTGCTATCTTCAATTTTTGATTGCTTCAGTCTCACAGGGCAAGGACAACCTACACCCAGTGAGTTTTGCAGGTGTTGTGCTCTATTTTGATGAACTTAGCTTACCATATGTGACATATATGATAGGACAAGGGGCAATGGCTTCAAACTAGAGAAGAGCAGATTTAGATTGGATGTTAGGAACAGGTTCTTCACTATGAGGGTGGTGGAACACTGGAACAGGTTGCCCAAGGAGGTGGCTGGGGTCCCATCCCTGGAGATATTAAAAATGGGCTCAACAGGGCTCTGGGCAGCCTGATCTAGTTGAGGGTGCCCCTGTTGACTGCAGCAGGGGTTGGACTAGGTGACCTTTGGAGGTCCCTTCCAGCCCGGACCATTCTATGATTCCATGATTGTATACGTGAAGTGGTTTGTTTTAGCAAAGACCCTGTACACAATCAACAGAGTGACCTCCAGGGAGTTCCAAGGATATTAACCCAGCTTTCAGAAGAGCTCAAACTGCCAACCAAATGTGCCTGAGTAGATACAGTCACAAAAGCATTTCTCGTGATTTCCATTTCCTATTGCAAATTGCAGCAAAATTTTCATGTCATATTCTGAGGATTGAATCACTCAACTCATATATTGAGAGACATACATATCAGATATAAAAATAAATCTGCAATATAGCATACCACTCTGAACCATTATAGCTAGTCAGTGTGAAAAAAAATGACTGATGCTTTCAAGTCCTCATTCAGCATACAATTTAATAGGGCATTGTGCAATGTCTTTCTTCATTAGCGAAGGGGAGGGAAAGCAAGAACAGCAAGCAAAAAATATGACTTTCATTTGCAACTCAGGCTCAAGTAATTATGTTTACAGCATGAATTTTAAAATTTTCTTGTTATTCAAAACTTTAGTCTGCTTTTAATTAAGACTTGCCTTTTGGTTGAAAAAAAACACAGCATATTTGCATAGAAATAACCATGGCAAGCTGAAATCTTAATTTTAAGCCATTTTAATCACTTTCCTGGACTGATAATTACTTCTGGTTGATACATCTGAAGTGACTCCTTGCAGCAATTTAATATATTCACACCAATTGAAGTTTCCCTAGTGCTGAGAGATCATATGCATATAAGGTCTCTGGGAGTGGACAAATGATATTTTTTATCATAGCCTAATAATTAACAGAAATTCTTAGTCCATGCTGCCTGAGCACCAACAAAACAAGCTCATAATTACTTGTAGCTCTAGGTAAGGTAAATATTTGATGTTATAGTGGTGAATCAGTTTTAGTGATATACAAGTCAGCTCATGATATATATGCCCTTAGACTTTAATAATATTATAGATATTAATAACAAAGGCAAGGTCAATTCTACTGTGTCTGCTGTCATTGCCTCATGCTACAGGCAGCTAACTTGGGAGACAGAGCCAGTGGAGCATCTAGCTAATGAACTCCCTTGAGACCAATGCTTTTCATAAGCTGAAAAACAGGAGATTGCTGTTAGCAAACTCAGTGGTGGAAAAATAGTTAAGAATATGTTTTACTGATGAAACATGTTTAAAAGGTGATAAAAATAATGCCCCTCAATGCAAAGAATCTGTAATAGATCAAATTTAAACCTCTAATTATATCTCAAGCTGAATATGTGGAACAAAAATCGAGTTTATTAAGACTTCTAATGTGTTGCTTTATGTTTGTTTCCACTTGAAATTTTCACAGAAACACACACACATAAAAAATGCTCATTCTAAATTGCAGAAAAAAATTGTTTTAACTGGCATGAAAGAACAAAAAATAGGTTGAAGAAATCCATTGCTTCCTGACTGACACTGGCATTTTGGGGTCATGTGTTACAACTGTCTAGCAGAGTGCACCAGAATTTAAAAAGTATTTTTTTTTAATTTAAAAATATATTTTAGTGAACAAACTTCAATAATAGGTGGAACAGCAAAAGAATAAGCTAGCTAAGTGTGCGGCACTCAGAAATATTACATCAGCTGTTTTGGAAAACCTTTTGGAGGATGCTTGGTGCAGGACTGATTGGATTAGAGACTCAGAGGTACACAAAGGATATGTCTGAATGCGTAAACTTTGCAAGATTATATAAATTGCAATGTTTGCACCCAGCTGCAATTCCTGCCCTTCAATTAAATCTTGCAGATAGCTGAGCATTTTGTAGGATTACTTCACAGATTATTTTACAGCTTCAAAAGAGGTTCATAGGACAAGGCATGAAAGAACCAAACATGTGAGAAGGAGCTCAAACTGACTCAAGTGCTTAATATGGAGGAGGGAGGAAGAGAAAGGGGAGTTGGACTAGATTAATTTTAAAGGTCCCTTCCAACCCAATGTATTCTATGATTCTACAAAAATTAAATATCCTACATGTTCACAAATATCTTTCAAATTTGTTGTTATAGTCATGAAGATAGGGCTATAAGATATCAATCTAAAATGATGAATGAAGTAAAGACACTGCTGAAATATTAGTGGAAGTATTTATCGTAAGCTGGGAATAAAAAAAACTTTAAAATGTCTTTATTGCAGAAAAAGTTAGGACATGCTTGTGAACAATCCTCTTTAACTCCAGAGTGTGTACACTGGCCTAGAGAAAATTCCCCAGTGGCATTTGCGTTCTGCTCTTCCTACTTTGCTTACATTAAAGAAGCATTTAACTCTCAAGAAATTAAAATCAATTTATCCAAAAACTGGGAAGGAATAACTCAAAAGTATATGCAGTTTCTGACTGCCACAGGAGGCTGAAAACTTTGATGGAGAAATGGAGATGAAGGTAGTGCAGAGGGTGGAGATTTAGGAGTGAAGAGGAGGAAACAATTCTTGCTATCAATACAGACTGGGGTGATAGAAAGCAGCCCTGTGGAAAAGGATTTGGAGGTGCTGATGGAAGAGAAGCTGGCCATGAGCAGGCAGCGGGCACTTAAAGCACAAAAGGCCCAGAAGGCCAATCTCATCCCGTGCTGCACCAAAAGATGCACTACAGGCAGATCCAGAGAGGTGAATCTGCCACATTACTTTGGTCTGGTAAGACCTCCCTGGAGTACTGTGTACAGGTCTGGAGCCCTCAGTATAGGAAGGACATGGACCTGATGGATAGGGTCCAGAGAAGGGTCGTGAAAACGATCAGGGGGTTAGAGCACCTATGCTACAAAGACAGGCTGAGGGAGCTGAGGTTGTTCAGCCTGGAGAAGAGAAGGCTCCGGGGAGACCTAATAGCAGCCAGCCAGTATCTGAAGGGGGTCTACAAGAAGGATGCAGAGAGACTGTTTATAAAGGTCTGCAGTGACAGGACGAGGGGCAATGACTTCAAATTAGAGAAGGGCAGATTTAGATTGGATATCAGGAACAAGTTCTTTACTATGAGGGTAGTGGAACACTGGAACAGGTTGTCCAGGTTTACCTAGTTCCTTTGAATAGGAACAGATAATTAAAGAAGCTAATTGCTGTACATTACTTCTCTGTCATAAGTAAAGTAGTGACAGGGCAGGTATATTCTTCTGTGCTTTTCACAAAGCTCTGCATACTACTTTTCCTATGCTTGTTCATTATATATGAAAATATTTTAAGGAGAAGAAAGAAAATATATATAAGGAGTAATAACACTGTCAGAAGAATTTTTTGTTGTTGTTAAATAAAAATGATCCCTGATTTCAGTTTTTGATTGTTAGTAATGCTGTGACATATAATTAATGTCATAATTCTGCACATCATTTTCCTTTCAATTTGTCATTGGCTCAAACCTGATGAGACTTGTAAATTATCTTTAGTCTTGTGAAGGTGGTACATATAGGAGTAATTAAAATAAACACTTGAAGTAAAAAAATATCTCCATAGATCTTCATTACATATAAATGAAACATGAGATGCAAGTTAAATGCAATTCTTAAATGGGTCTGTCTTAATTTTTAATTCTAGAGATTTACAGGATATGTAAAATGAGATAAAACGTTCATTTACCAGCTGCCTTCTTAATCATCATAGTAGCTACCATTGGCCAGACAAGTACTTATGAAATATGGCATTGCTGTTGGCAAAACTACTTATCTGTATGACACTGTATGTCACTTCTGAACTTCGACTTGACATCCATAAAATTACATTTTCATCAAACTGAAAGATCAAGCTTTCTCTGCTGACTCACTTGGGCCAACATTTTGCAAATGACTAGATTTACCACTTGAACTATAAACTCTTTGTGAATAATTTTGTGAATTGATGTTTGATAGCCTAGGGCACAGATCATAATTTCTGAGCTAAAGAAGAGGTGTCAAAACAAAAAGAATTTCTTTTCTGCATACCAGATTACTTATTCACACGTGCTTTGTCATGTGGTGGTTGTTAAATGATTTACAGACTGTTGATTTAGTTGAATTCCCAGATGATATAAACAACCTGATTCCCTGAAGACTTATTTGTAGTACCTTTACTTCTTTGACTTATTTGTAGTACCTTTAAGTACTACTACTTAAAGTACTTTACTTGAACTTTAGTTCAAAAGGTCAATTGCATCAGTAGATCAAAAGCTTTTAATTGATAATGGATTTTTTTTTTTTTCCTGATGGGAAGCCTTTGGCTTGACTTCCAGGTGGTATTTACAAACTGCAGAGATATGAATTTAAGATGAGCGTGCAAAATAGAAAAGGTACTGCTTGTTTCAATTGCTTGGCATGATTAGTGATGTTACATCTGTCTCTGTACCTGCAGCTTAGAGATGGATGAAATGTAACACACAGCTGGATACCCACCGTGCCCTACATGCCTCGGGTACATATCTGAAATGCTGGTTGGAAATCTACACTTTTTGGATGTCAAAAGTTTTTTTTTTTTATCAGAACAGAATTCCACTGAAAAACGTCAGTTATCTAGGGCTTCTGAAATGTCTCACTCAAAAGAAAATTAGTTACACAAGCTTACATTACAGCCCAAGGGAAGATATCAGGCAACTGCCCACGATTGAAAGGTCTACACAGATTGAATGTTAGAAGTTGCAGGATCCTTTGGCATCTAGTTTGTTCCAGAATATCTCCAACCCTTCAGGCAAACATGCCTTGTCGTTGCTTGTGTGTGCTCTGTGAAACCACTATTCTAAGACGACCTCCATAAATATCTTTAAGGAGGGCTTCAAGTGCTCTCTTTTCATCAGCTCCTGCAGGCAGTGTTTCATCCAAGAAATAGCAATGATTGCTAATAATATTTCATCCAGAGATCTCTACTAAAGAACAGGTGTGAGTGCTATTCTAACCTCTAGCCCACTTCACTGGAACGATACTGTGTATTATGTCATTCTACACAAGTATGCCAAGTAAATCTTAAGCTTGGCTTTGATTTTCAGGCATGGATGGTCTCCATATGCACCCACAGTTCATCCATCCCTTTTAGCATTCTGCTTTGCAATTTGTAGCTAGAACAGTGTTGCCATCCCACTGATGTTTTGGTTGATGGTCCCCAACTCCCATCCCCAAAGGCCAGTAGGATTGGGATGGGCAAAATGTTATGAGAAGACAGCCAGAAGAGCTTACCCAAGCTGACTGAAGGGATATTTAATACCATTTGACATCATGCTTAGCAATAAAAGTCAAGAGAAAAGGGAGAGGGGGATATTTGCCTTCCAAAGAAACCACTACACATACAGAGGCTTTCCTTCCCATGCAGTGGCTGGATATCACCTGCTAATGGGATGTAGAGAATAAATATTTCTGATTTCCTTTGCTCTCATATGTGACCTTTATTTTGACCCACAAATTCTTCATCTTATTTTCTCCCCCTGTCCTGATGAGAAGGGAGAATCAGATTGCTGCCTGGTGGACACATGGTGGCCTGTCAGATGTAAAATCACTTCTTTGATGGATTCTTGAAGATTACTGGGAACACATTAGAGAATATGCTGTCTTCAGCAAGCATTCTGGACACTATGAAGCTGTAAAACTCCCATTTGCCTTGTGTTTTTTTACACGCCAGTGTAACGGAAATAAAAAATGATCTTCCAGGTCTACCCATAATGAGATACTTTGAGATTCAAAAACCTCAGTTTCCATCCTCTGTAGGTAAATGGAGCAAAAATAAGGCCAGGGTCAAGTTGAGTGAAAAGAATCCAACAGACCTCTTGAAAGAGAAGCAGAGCTGAGAATTTATTTGATTTATAAGACTGAGCATGATGAGTGGTGTGGAAAACTGATTAAATAGATTATGTACACATATTTGTCTTCTGAGACTTACTACTATGACAGGACAGATAATTTGAAGACATTTACTTGGGACTTGGACTCTGGCTCCCTTTCTCCCTCTCCATTCACATGTTTCTGCATGTTAAATACTCCCAGAGGACAGAACTCAAGCTCTGTAACCCAAGATTTCAATCGATGTTGGACTTTTACTCTGTGTGAATGCGAGATGTGCTGCAGTTGATCAGAGAGCTCAAAATGGGGTCAAGTTGCTCCTGCAAAATCCTTTTCTCTCCCAGTCATAAAACAAATACAAATGCTCTCCTCAGCAAGGTGGTTGACAGGATGCTGTCTTCATCACTGACATGTGGAAATATGTCACATGAGACGAGCCTGTGCCCCACAGATTGATCCACACACCCATCTGTGCCCCTCCCTGGAGGTGTTCAAGGCTAGGTCAGATGAGGCCTTGAGCAATGTGATCTAGTGGAGGGTGTCTCTGCCCATGGCAGGGAAGGTTGGATGATTTTATGGTCCCTTACAACCCAAACCATTCTATGAATCTATGAATCTGTGTTCCTGTATTTTTGTTTTTGAAAGATATCCACATTCCCTAACATACATGCATTGGCCACCAGGTTGATGAACAGGAGACAGTCACTTGAGACAGTATTGAGAGTGCTCCGCAGAGTTTTGGATGCCTATGGATTTATACTATTTGTATTGTAAATAATATTAATATTATTTTAACCAGTAGGCATTTTGTAGTTTGCTATTCCTTTTGAGCTCTCTCATTCTCTTTTTTAGGCACTACAGGATCCTTTCACTTTGTCATGCAGGGGTTTAGCATATGCCATCTGCACTCTTACAGCTTTCCATCTGGTTATATTCAAAGTTGAGGATAGCCTTTCTCATATCAGTGAAGCTTTCTGGTATCTCCCTCTTCATTCCTAGTAGTCATGTCAGGAACAGAGGAACCCATGTTATGGTATTGATTAATGTGTTTTCCCCCTCACTTCCTAAGAAATTCAGTTTTAACACTCAGTCTGTTGCCTGATCAGTTGAACATTTACAAATTCTTTGCAAACTCTGGGCTGTAATCTGCGCTTTGGACCAAGATCATAATTAATTTGCTGTGATTTCTGCACTGGTTTTCACTTCCCTCTTCCCCCAGTTTCCTGCAGCTTCTTCAAAGATTGATATTTAAGCCATGAGTGAAAGATTGTTTCTCATAATGAACGCACACAGGCACTGCTGACTGCTGTGCCTGATTGAAGCTAATCTGTTGTCTAGATTATGCCATATATCATCTGTACATGCTTTATATAGTAGTTTATGTTATATGAGGATGATGGTTGCACCTCCTATTACCAACAGCAGTCATCATCATTAAAATAATAGTCTATTCAGTCTGTCAGCAGTAGTCTTTAAATTACTTTATATGGCAAATAAAGTGCACTCAGTCTCTTAATAGATCATTAAAATGTTTCATACACTAACAGTACTTTGATTTATTTATTTTAGCTGCATCCTCAGAAAGAGTTTCACATTTTCCTTTCAAAAATTTGTCAGCACCAGTTGCTTTGGGAGCAAGTTATTCTGTAAGATGCCTCCACATCAGTTATTCCTTTCTCTAGGTACCTAATAGAAACTATTAAATCACCAAACTGACTGTCAGTTTTTATCTCTTATTGGATGTCATAAAATTGCAGCTGTTTGCTCACTAGTTGCATTATTAACAGTTGCATGCTGTTGTAGGCTCAAGTTTAGGAAAACCCTGTCCTTTATTGAGCTATCAAAGATTTATCTTTGCTTCTAGTGTTCAGTCTGGAGCTTGTGGATGCATACATTTCCACCAGTATTTCTAAATTAAAATCTCATCACAGTCGTTGCTTTCCTCTCCTCCACAGTAAATAAGACATGAATTAATCACGTTTTGTCAGTGAGATTTAAGAAACTATAGAAACCTTTACAGTTGTAAGCTGAGATATAAAGGTGAAGTGCATTTGCTTCTGGAGCCTGATGGAGCAACACAGCACCACTTCTTGCACCTACTAATGAAAGTCATTATTGCACTGTCAATTCATTCTCCAGCTCACTATATCCTAACTTCCCTAACTAGCCACATTTACTAGCTCTTGCTGTTATGATATTCCTAGCTACATACTTGAGCCCCTGAGCAAAACCTGGTTATTTTTGTCAGGTGAAATATGTTGAAAAATGCATGGGAGGAAAAATCATTTGGATTCATGACATCAAAAATATTAGTGAACATTTTTGTGATTTTATTACACAGCAAACAAACTGAGATTCTGGGTGTTTATTTTAGTTTTGGTCTGTAGAGTGTTCCTGTCTTCCCACCAGAATAAATGATTAAATTCCCTCATCTGAACCTGCCAGAAGTTGCCTTGCCCATCATCACAGCCTCTGCTCAGGCTTCACAGACTCTGTCAGGGTCTTTCATCCAGCTAGGGGTGACAGAGAAGGGATTAGGAGGTAGGAACTCACACCTCAGGGATGTATACATTACCTGGGGGGTGCATCTGCACTACTTGAGGATCACTGGGAGCATTGGGGCACACTCAGACCTGGACCATCCACCTATTTCCCAGGAAGCATGTGCATGGGGGGAACCCACAATCCTGGGAGGGAATATATGTGCAACCCATGATGCTTCGAGGGGTAACTGTGACTATATATTTGAATTTTATACATATAAATATATTCTGGGATACATTATAGAGGGACATTAAAAAATGAAGATGTTTATTAACCTTTTTAAGCATCTAGCATTGTGTTTTACCTCTTGTATTGTGTTTTATTTGTTGGACTTCAAATATTGATCTAGCTTACATGGTTCACTGATTGCTGTTTAATTACATGTTGTTAATAACTCAATAAACCACTTTAACTCTGATTTGGTTTAAAATATGTGGACTGAGCAGGCTTTTTCTTGAGACAGCCATCTGGTGTTTGTGATTAGCAGGCCAGCTGTGTGCTGCTCCTTGATTATTTTAAAGAAATAAATGGTTCCCAGAAAGGGCAGGAGCTGGACTCTCCCGTACAGCTTTCTGCCCAGTTCTCATTTAAGCTGTTCATTACAGCAAGAGTTTGTAAAACTGCTGACTCCTTAGTAATCACTGTGAATTTATTGTTGCTCTTCTGTACTCAGAGGAGAAATGAGTTAAGCACAATTGCAACCTATGAAGCTGAATAAACATAATTGTGGAGTCATTACATGCTTTCAATCAGAGGAAGACACTTTCAGAAAAGTAATGATGTCAGGTCAGGTCATATCCTGATTATCTTGTGCAATACACATATGTATATTTATTTTTGAGATAACATTTCTGTGTTGATTCAGACAAGAAAGTTTTTCTCCCTTTACAGTGTACTTGACTGTTGTCAAAAAAGATTTTTTTCATATAGACAATACATATATACACAGTTCTAAGCTATATTATATAGTCTGCTTAATGTCATAACAGTGTTCTATTAGACTGAAAGAAAGTACTTAATAAGCACAGACCTTTGATAGGACTTTGATCTTTTCAATAGTAGCAAGGCTCATCTTTTCTCTCTGATCCTCTCTTCAAATCACCCTGATTTTAACAAAACAAAAAGTGGCTACAGTCAAGTGACCTCCCTCCTGAATGACAGTTGTAACCAAATTAATATGTTAACCAAGTTTTACCTACCAGTCTCAGTATTCCCATGCAGATGAAATCTTTTCATTTGGTTGTAAGTTTTAGAAAGAGTGCTTGCTGAGAGAGGCCAAGTTGGGACAAAAATTCTGTGCACTCAGGACAACTCTGCAGCTCTGCTATTCTAGTTGCAAGTCTCCCTGCGTAGGTGCTCAGACAATGTGGCCAATGAAGCTGCTGAGCAGACAGCAGAGGGAAAGTTGAGACAAAGGGAGAGAGAGACAGGAAGCACTGTAGAGAAGACTAGAGGAGGGAAGGAAGTGGGAAGTGGGCACTGAGCAGACAGGAGGATTGGGAGGCTGGAACAGGACTTTTTAAGGAGATAGGAACTGGGAAGTGAAAGTAGGGCAAAAATTAAACTAGTTGCTTAGGGGAAATGGGGAATGAGTCACTGGATAGCTCAAGCTCTGATGTGGAAGGAAGTTATGAGCATTAACTTAATGCAAGTGAAGATACCAACCTCAAGACAGAAACACAGAAAATAAAGAAAAATAACCGAACATTTAATCTGATCATCCAGTAATTTTATTTAACGCAGTATTCATCTTCCCTCCTGTGGCTACTCTTTCCCAAACTGTTGTTTTATTCAGTACATCAATTCCAACTTTTGCTAAAGATGAAACAAGAATATTTTAGAGAATAACTATATAATCCTCAGAGCTCCAGCCATCCCATGCACTAGTTAAAGGAGCAACTGTGCAAAAAAATATTTGTGATCATGTAATAAAAGGCTCCATCCTGATGTGTATAATATGTTGGGAAAATGAAACTGACTGAGGACTTTCATAAGTTCAAATCCTTCACTTTGCAACCTTAATAATTTATTTTCTGGTTGGGAGGTTTCTTATCTGAAGTTAAATGTATACGTAACATCAGAAGCTCCAAAGTGTTTTCAACATGAAAGGACAACTTCTGGTTCAAATATGGAGTCAAGTACTGTATCACAAAACTAGAAGCCAAGCATATGCTGATAATCCCCTTCTTCCCCACATTTTAGTATTGGGAAGCTGGTAGCTGCCAGGGCAACTTTACAGGGCAATGGATGTCTTAAGAGGGTTACTGATGAAAATGCAAGGAGGAGGCAGTAGATGATAGCTCAGAGGCATGAAAACTAAACCAGGAGAAGCAAGGCAGGTAAAACAGGTTAACTAATACAAAATAAAAGGAACAAAGTCCTAAAACAGTTGCATTGGGCTTTGAAATTGAGGACAAGGGCTTTGACCTTAATGCAGTGGATCAGGAAAAGCAAGTGTTTAATCACCCATGCAGCATCTTAAGCAGCTGTTGTGGTTTTCCCTCAGATATTCATACCATCTGACAATTTGCTTAGCATACCAATTAATAAAGCATTTTCTGAAGAACCAGTTGCACCTCCACATTTTTATCTTTTGTGTAGATTCTAATTACTTACTGCTGAAAAGGTAATTTGGCCTTTCTGAAATGAATCATTAAAAAATACCTTTACACAAAATTTCCCATCAGATGTAAGCACAGGAACCATACATTATGACAATACAGTGTTAACAGCCTGTGCTATGTTTAAGGTTCGATTTCCAAAGGTAATATTCTTCCCAACTTAAGCACGCCTTTCTTTAAACTTTCCTTCAAAAATTGTTTGTGACACAAAAGAATAAAAGAAATTAAAGTTTATTCAAGAATTTTCCAGAACTAGAAAGAGCTCCTTATACACTGGGGGTACCTTGCTGTTGGGCAGCAGTAGAATGACGAGCCTCTTGGCTCTCAGATAAGGAGATGGACATGGTAGTCTTCCTACCAATTGCCAAAAAGCCTCCACCCAGACTCTACCCACACCAATAAATGTACAAAGGTTGAGTGATCAGCCAAAATGAGTGTTCACAAATGTACTCAACACAGCAGTACTTGCCTCTTGGCCACTGGAACGCTAGGCAGGAATAGGTTGCCCTTTGCTTCCAGGGTTACTTCACACTGAAATAATCCCAAAGGTTTATTGAACACAAAACTCATGATGAGGGGTAGAAGCCACAGGGCTCAACAGAGCTCTAAACCTTTAATGGACAAGCAATTCTATCAACGTTATGTTTCTGCAGTCTACTTGGTTGTGACATTTTTATATCTATAGTTAATAAAATATTTATTAATGCCAACATTTTACAGGTTCAGGTCTTTCAACCAAAATTAGAACTTCATGAAGCATCATTACCTGCATGTCAGATAGAAAACTCTGGTAATTACCATTATCTGCAGCTCAGACCTTTGAACACCTTCAGGGCTGGACTTCCAATTGCTGTTAGAACAGAATGCCACACCAAGATATGTTTAAACTGAATATATGCCTCTCTGTTTGGCTCAGATACAAATGATTGACACTTAAGGAGCTCTACACTAAACTGCATTTTTTTTTAATTGAAGAAATTGATTGAAAGAGCCTGGTTGATGCTGGCAAGATTAAAGGTGTCCAATAACAATGAAGAACATAGTTGGCATCATCCTCAGTGTCCCCTTCACAACTGCATATATAATGATAATGTATAATGATTTATTTTTGTTGGCATATTAAATAACATGATGAGCTTGCAAAATGAGTAGAGGCTGTGGATACAGCAGGATTAGTACAAGCCTCTGCAAATTAATGACTGCATGTCTTAAACAAATATCTAGGCTGGGACAGGAAAAAAAATGAAGAATCATCATCTTTGGAACACATTTCTAAAGATAAAATTAAAAAATGTCCATGGTACAAGTGTCTTCTTCTGATCTATGTATTACACTGCAGGGATTTCTCATTTTACATATAATTTAATTTTAAATGTTCAAGATTTCATGCCCAATGATGAAACTTTAATGCTCAGAAAATGAAATGTAGAAAAATGCTTATGTCTTCCGTTCCATTATATTTTCTTTTTTCTAAATAAAAATGTAGAGAAAACACTTTGTGAAATTTAGGCAGATATTTCATTCCATGTATTCATCCATTTTGTCTAATGTTTTTAAATTCACATGCTTTTAGGCCTAGAATATATACACGCCCTAGAGCTGATGCTGAATGGAAGTATGATAAAATGTCATTTTAGATACTTCATTGTTTGGATTCAGGATCCACATATCTCAATAAACACCATTCTGATCAAAGAGAACATATATTTGAGAAATCTTCCTCTGTAAAAATATTAATCTTCTGATTTTTCCAGTACTTCAGGTTCAGATTTTTTTTTTTAAGAGATATCCAAGTTTGCATTATTCAGATACCAAGAATTATCAATAACATTGCAACAAAATCTGTGAGTTTGGAATTAAAGGCTTTTTAGTAGGTTCAGAACAAATACATCACTGGTCTGGAAATGACAAATGAGTCAGTAAGAGTACAATATACCACCATCTTTGATGACAAACTAAGAGTGGAAAGGGCTGAGGAAAGGAGCACCAACACCAGTGTTAATATTCTAGCATGCTGTCAGCTCCTTTAGTAAGTATATATAAACATTTTGTGCCTTCTTTATTGTGATCAGTCCAGCTTTTACAGTCATCAACATTCTGCTCCTCATCACTGCTAAAATGCAGAGCATGCTTTATTTCTTCTATAAATATTAACAGACACAATATAACTTTTCAAGACATAATCTGATCACATTTATTTGCTGTAAATCATAGCAGTAACCTCAGGGGTATATTTTCTTAGCAATAAACACACAGAAATTCAAGAGTAGGCTATTCTTTTGTACATTATATTGAGAAAAGCTTTCCTTACAGCTCAATAACAATGATGTGCATGAATATCTTATGTTGTAATTAAACCAAAGAACCAAACATAATTGTACAAATGTTATGAACCTGCATTGCTGCTTTTCTCAGAAGCTTTATCTTCTCTTTGCTTCTCTATTGTTTCCATAATGATTAGATTGTTATAAAGTATCATTTCTCATTAATGTGTTATCAGGTTATTTTTTTCTTTGATGTTTTTATTTCACTATTTTTTCCTGCATAGTTAGATTTTTTTTTCTTTTACATGAAGATAACTCCAAATTCAGATGGCTGTTAGAATAATGTTCAAGAGCTATATTAATTAAAGTTTGCATTTTCAGTTCAAATACTGCTATCAGGCTGCAATATGTTTGTAAATGTATGTAAAATACACCTTTATTTTAAGCTATACATCCAGTTTCAATGATTGATTTTTGTATATGATTCACTTGGAAACAGCTTTTTAAAAGTGAGACCTCACCTGGAGTACTGCATCCAGATGTGGGGTCCTGAATATAGGAAGGACATGGACCTGATGGAGTGGGTCCAGAGGAGGGACACAAAAATGATTAGGGGGTTGGAGCACCTCTGCTACGAGGACAGGCTGAGGGAGCTGGGGTTGTTCAGCCTGGAAAAGAAGAGGCTCCAGGAAGACCTAATAGCAGCCTTCCAGTACCTGAAGGAGGCCAACAAGAAGGATGGAGAGAGACTGATTACAAAGGCCTACAGTGGCAGGACAAAGGGCAATGGCTTCAAACTAGAAAAGAGCATTGGATGTTAGGAAGAGGTTCTTTACCATGAGGGTGGTGGAACACTGGAACAGGTTGCCCAGGGAGGTGGTTGGGGCCCCATCCCTGGAGATATTCAAAGTGAGGCTCAACAGGGCTCTGGGCAGCCTGATCCAATCGAGGATGTCCCTGCTGACAGAGGGGTTTGGACTGGATGACCTTTAGAGGTCCCTTCCAACCCAGACCATTCTATGATTCCGTGATTCTGTGTTTGTAAATGAATGAAAAATACACATTTATTTTAAACTATATATTCAATTTCTCTGAATGATTTTTGTATATGATTCATTTGTAAACAGCTTTTTAAAAGTTTTATAAAACCAGACAATTTTGATTGGCACCATCCATATGGCGTATTTTTGTTATTTGATTTGATTAATTTTAGTTCTGCATTTGGTTTTCCAATGCATATGTACATTTAGTTTTCATTTTTAAAAAATATTTTCTATAAATAGTTTGCACTACATTGGAGAGAAACTTTTATTGATTTTATATATATATGTGCATATATATATATAAAATCTCAAATACATTCAGCCTGATTGTGTTGTAAAACATCTATGAACAGATTACATTTCCTAAATCCTATTCATTATTGACAAAAAAATAATTTATATGGCATATAAAAGTATGGTGTTTATGGCTGTCCCTATTGTGATTTTCTATTCCCTTAACAGCAATATACTATTTAAATAGAAATATGTGTGTCTATTGTCCACCAACGTAAATGTGCTTTCCAGCACACTGTGTAGTGCTGGATCTTATTCTAAATTTCACATGCTTCACCCTGTCAAGTACCTTTCCCATTGAAACCAAGATACAGAAGAGAAAGAATTTTTGTATCCACTTTTGTATCCACTTAAATGGACTTGCTGCTGGACTGTGCATGATAACTCAGGAGTTAGAAAACACTGTTGGGTTAAACATGTTCTGACCTGCTTAGTTGCAATTGCCCAGAGTAACACTGCCTTTTTTTTTCCCCTTTCCTTGCATATAATTCCCTTTCCTAGCAATAATTCTAGTGTTTAGTACTCATGTTTTAAAAATAGCATGCACTTCATAAATGTAAATTTAAATTTGTACAATGACTTGCAGGAATACATTCAAGTATTTATTCAGGTCAAGTGAATCAGGTGAAGGATAGGTATAGGTAGGACAACTAAACTTTAAAAGCTTATTACTTGCTGAGTGCTCCTCGTCTCAGCTGGAAAATGGCACAGGTGTCTGTGGATTCACTTCTGGTGGCCAGGATTTTCTGGCAGGAGGAATCCTCTCTCTTTCAGCCTGTTTATTAATGACTTGACATGGATAACTCCCTGTTGACATGATGTGGGCATCCATATATGCTGATACAATCTGATAATCCCATTGAAGTGTCCTTTTTTCTTTTTTTTTCATTATAAGGAATTAAAATTAATATCTTAACTGGAAACACTTGCCAGATGGAAGCACATCTTCAATGAGGAGGGCTACATCTTGGCTTATTCTCTTCGTTTATGAGCTGCACAGAAAACTCAGCAGAAAGGCACCCATGGGAAGAAGGAATGTCATGACCCTCTTGCAAGAGCATATTCAGATTATTTCATCAGATACAGTTTTCATATTTCTTTGACAGTCTGTCTATTAGCATTCCTGTGTGGTACTGCCAGACAGCCCCCAGATATATCCTTCCATATTCTGTGCTGTTCAGCCAGCTCTTGCAAAGGGTATTCCCCAATAGTGAGTACGTTCCTTGTTCAATCTACAGAAACAGTCAAAATGTAACACCATCCTGAATCCTCAGAGCTCTAGAATGTTAGTTCTATTTCACTCAAAGGACTGGGGAATTTTGTTTTGAGGATTGAAACCAGCATAATTTCAGGGTAGAGTTCATGTCCCTATTTAAGAATGTTTAATTTTTGTACTATCAAAAATAAGAGAAATCCACTTGCTACTGTCTTTTTTTTTTTTTTTTTCCCTTGGCCATTTTGTTGTATTACACCATCGAAGTTCCATCCACTGTGTCTTCATCTATTTTCTCTGACAAGTCCTATACAAAGATTCAGTCCAGTGTTTATCACACTACAAAAGCCCTGAAAAATGTAGTTTCAAATATAATAGAAACGGCGACATACTCTAACCTATTGTGGCAGTAGCAACACTGCTATAATATAAAAGGTTACTAAGACATATTGGCAGCCACAGCTGCTTGCAGTGCTATGATCACTCTTTTTATAAGTGTAGTAATGCAGCTTAGTTCCTGAGTATCATATGTTGACAAATGAGGGTATGGTAGTCAGGAAATACTCTTTTAAATGAAAAGACTTTTTTTTTTGGGGGGGGGAGGGGGAGGGGGTATCATAAAATGCTAGTAATAACATTTTCTGAGCTGAAAGGTGACGCCTAGGAGAAGCTACCAGTGCAGTCAGTGTCAGTTAGATCTCATCTTAGAAAGTACTGCTGTGAACTGCTCTAATTGTGATCTCTGTAGAGACTTAAGACAATCAAGGTTGGAAAATACCGAGATTTGAGGTATTGTAATATCTTTTCTCCAGAAACAGACAAGGAACTGATAGGATATGTGATGCTGATATACAAAGTATATTACATAGAGATGTAGTTATGTAGAGAAGTTACTAGGAAACCGCCTGGACTGGTATGGTCCTCTAACTATTACCCACTATTGATTATGCAGATTGGAAGTGATGAAGTTTTGGAGAGAAGTCCAAAAGCGATCTAAAGAGACTTCAGGGCACTGGGATGATTGTTTAAATGATCAGGAGTACAGGTAGTGTTTTCCTCAATCCCTTCAGTGGCAGGGAAGAACATTGAAAGGAACAAGATAACAGAGCCGATTAACACGTGGCTGTGGTAGGTTGAAAGCTGGTGCCATCAGTGGAATTTTGGGAAGGTTTACATGACACTGAGCCTGCTGGTGACAGATGCAGTCTAGCTGTCTCAAAGAGGGAAAAGGATTCTTCCCCAAGAGTTGTCAGTACTCATTGAGAGTGCTAGGTTCAGAGGAAGAGGTGAAAAAAAACCAGGCTTATCAGAGGTGAGCCATGGGTGGTATGCCAATGTAAGGAGTAAACAGCAATAATCCAGCTCAGATGCATCTGCACCAGTACAGGCAGCGTGGCCAACAAACAAGAGGAGCTGGAAGCCATTGTGCATCAGAATAGCTATGACTTAGTCACCATCACAGAAACATAGGGCATGACTGTCATGACTGGAGTGCTGCAATGGATGACTAAGTACTTTTTAAGAAAGAAAGGCTAGCAAGGTGAGGTAGTGGAATTGCTCTTTATGTGAGGAAGGAACAGGAATGTATTGAGCCCTTCCTAGGAGAGGGCGTATAACTATATAAACTTCTTTCCTTTGAGGGTGTTGGGACATTGGAACAGGGTGACTAGAGAGGTTGTGGAGTCTCCCTCTCTGGAGACTTTCAAAACCCATCTGGGCACATTCCTATACAACGTGATTTGGTGTATCTGTTTTAGCAGAGGGGCTGGACTAGGTGATTTCCAGAGGTCCCTTCCAAACAAAATCATTCTGTGATTCTGTACTGTCAATGCAGAAAGAGGAAAGTGATAAAGAGTATACTATAGTTAAAATGTCAGCACTATGTTCTCTGAAAATAAAGTAAGGAACATGCAGGTGGTAAAAAGAGGAACGTAAAAAGTCAGTTCTTGTATCTCTTGCTAATGAAATACAATTTTCAAGGATCGCTAAATTATAGATTAAGGGGATATAGAGGTGTTTGAGATTTGTCCTGAGAGGAGGGAAGCGAAAACCTCGTTTGGGCTCTTGTATATTTGTTTTGGAAATGGTCCCTGGTGCATAAAATCTCCAAACCCATCCCGAGCCATCTCTCAGAAAGTGCTAATTGGCCTGAGTCTTTATCATGGCAGTTGGATGCTAGCTGTTCAGCACCATGCATAATCACAGTCCAATACTCTAGGTTACTCCTTCCTTTTTTTTAGCAAAAAAAATAATAGTTTAAAAGCCTAAAGACATGCCAATAGTTCTAAGAATTATATTAATGGGATAATCAGCACACTATCCATACGTATATTTAATTATTTTTCTGTTCTTCTGTTTTCATCTGGTTTTATTCAGAACCTTGCTTCTTATAAAGATCAAGCAAAATTTCACACCATAGGGACCCATCCTGTCATTTTCTCCCCTTTGAGTTGTGGCTATCCTTTGAGGTTCTGATCATCATTACCTTTCAAAAGCCTAGTGAATGTCTATTGTTATTAGAAAGCCGTGCTAGCTTTTATGTGCCAGTCAGTGAGAGGACTACAGACAATGGTTATATTATGTCTTCCAGCAAACACTCAAATTGTTATGATTAAGAGGTCCTGAGCAGCAAGGCTTCAGCTGTATCATTGAATTGCAAGATGGAAGCTAA
This sequence comes from Indicator indicator, assembly GCF_027791375.1. Lineage (NCBI taxonomy): Eukaryota > Metazoa > Chordata > Aves > Piciformes > Indicatoridae > Indicator > Indicator indicator. The sequence continues at coordinate 40,576,062 of NC_072012.1, read as the reverse complement.
GGAGAATGGTGTTGGTATCAAAAGTGATGTATGAAATAGTTTTCAGTATCTTTTACACCTTCTTTTCCTCTCTGCTTCCTTCTTAAGGACAAAGCTATAAATCATCATTTTTTTTCCGCAAGACAAACCTGCTCAGGTTGTTACACAAGCCACCTAGCCAAAAGCAGACACAGCCAGATGGGATGACTTGTGAAAAGAGATTTTGAAGGGGAGTTTTAGAGACTATTACTAATTGCCCTCGTGGGGCCTTTATGTCCTTTCTCAAGGCCCATCTTTCAGAGAATGTTGTAAGTATAAACCTGTGCTGTGTAACAAAGACAAAAAAGATGAACAGGTGTTAGCTGGAAAAGAAAGTAAGCTTGTTAAAGAGCAGGACTGGAAGAAAACCTTTGGGCCATGCAACCTGAAAAAAAAAGGCAGAGCTTGGTGAAAGGAGAGGAAACACCAGGAGAAGCAATATTTGAACCACCAAAGCTGACAGAAAAAAAATTAAATGTACCTATGAACTGGATTTTTCTACAATTTGGCATGTGGTCAGTTGCTTAATTAGTTGGAGAACCAGGTTCTCCAAGTAAACAGAAGAACCCTAGACCAAGAGGCCCCAGAGACAAAGAGAAGCTGATCTGTCAGGATTCCATGCTGGGGGGATGTAGTTGTACCTGCCGCAACAGATTTCAAATTTTTTAACTGCTATTTCTCATTCTCAATCCCTCAAGGCAGAAAAGCCTTTTCCTTTAAGAGAAGCAGAATGACATTACCAAATGATAAACTGACTGAGATTTGTTCCTGCTCTTGTGTTCAGATGGAGCAAAGACATAAGGAGCTGAGCTCTGTTGTAGTCTTTTTTTTTTCCTACCTAGATCCACTAATCCTCCTCAACTTTATGTATAAATATATATATAAATATATAAAGTTGTCTACATACTTCCATAATATAAATCTTCATTTCTGTATCTACACAGGCATACATAACCTGTCATCACTCTAAGGCACATAAAAGGAACAGTTGGAATATCTGGTCCAATCTACTTATTTTTTTCCCTTCTCTTCTCTATATGTACAGAGTTACATGAATTAGTTTTTTTCTCACTTTTATTATTGACATTTTCCTGAGCTTTCCTCTCTGCCTCCTTTTTATTTGCAATTAGCACCAATATAGTTTGCAGAATGAATTTGTCTTAGGATTGTAATTATTTGACTTGCACTTAAAGTTAAATTAAGTACTCTTAATATTTTTGGAGAAGTCCTCTGACCATTCCTGCTTGATACTGCTAACAGGAAAGTCAAAAGACCTTTAATGAAAGCAAATAGGTCCTGTTATGTTCTGTTACAGATTTAAATCAAGTAGCTCCTTTGAAGTGAAGGATTTATATCAGCATAAAATCAATATAAGAATCAAAATCCAAGCCTATAAAATGTAAATAGTGTCCAAAATTGACGCAAGTTATTTAACTCCATTGATTTCTCAGTAGACAATTTGTGAGGTATGGATGGGAAATATTTTTTCTACAAACATAGTCTTGAAATGTTGCCTGCTGGTCTTGGCTTTCTGGGTTTTTTTTACTCTGGCAAAAAGTGAAACATGGTTAATATTGAGCTCACCGTTGTGAACTACGGCCAAACTAGACTATACCAAACCATTAGCTCATCTCATCATCCAGTTAAAGCTTTACTCCTGAGAGAAACTCAGCACTCTCAGATTTCTTACCTGCTTGTCTGGTAAACCGTCCAACTGAAGTGAAATCATATCACTCAATTTCCTGTACTGCATCTGTTCTAAAGCTTCCTCCAATATCTCAGCCACTGCAGTTGTTGAATTATGGTCACACCTTTGGCTGGTTTGGGAAAGGTATCAGATTAGGCTTTTCAACAAGCTCACATTACTTTGTGGCACAGCAGATGCAAGACAGGCACCATTCCTTCAAAGTGGTTACCTTGCCATCATGGAATAAGCTCTAGCACATTATAAATCTGTGTGATGCATTACAGCTCTGAGTGGATTGGATCCATCTTTAATCACACAAGAATAATTTTTAAAGCATCAAAAGTATTTTTACTAGTTCAGAAAGAATTTCAGGCTTTACTTGGTTGGCCACGCACAGGTCTCTAATTCTACTCTAGGGGTCTCAGCATATCCCACTTGGATAGCCAGGAGTATGACTAACTTTGGGGTTTAGGATTATATCTGCCAACCTTATATGGATGTCTCTCAGACACAAGAAAGTATCTGCTTTAAAAGGTACTAAATCCCTATTTTTAAATGACTGAATTGGACCCACCTACTGAGAAATTCATGCCATGTCTTTACCAATAACAGAATAAGTAAATCACCCTTCTGAGGTGAGTGCTTCTTTTTATTGCCTGCAGTTGTTTTTGTTTTGGAGATGACATTCAGACATCTTCGAAAGATAAGATGATTCCTCTCAATATTTCTAGAATGAGGTTTGTGAAAATACATTTTTTTCTAAATACTTGTAAGCAGTCTTCCTTTTATATTATATACTTGGAACTTGGGAGAAAGAAATCATAATCTATTAAACCAGTGGGAATATGACCTTTCAGTGCAGAGGGAATCCTGATGCAGTCCATCTTCTTTATCTTTTCTCAGTTTCTACAGTTCCTCTACTTGTAAAACACCTTTCAAACTTATGACTAGAAAAATCATATAAGAGCTAAGTATTAGTATTAGTATTTATTAGGAATAGTGTTATTGTTAGTATTAGTGTTAGTATTAGTATTGATATTACTATTAGTGTTAGTATTAGTATAAAAGTGCTCTGATGCAGTGTGTCCAGCGGAGGGACACAAAAATGAGCAGGGGGTTGGAGCACCTCTGCTACAAAGACAGGCTGAGGGAGTTGGGGTTGTTCAGCCTGGAAAAGAGGAGGCTCTGATGAGACTTAATAGTGACCTTCCAGTACCTGAAGGGGGCCTACAAGAAGGATGGAGAGAGACTGTTTACAAAGGCCTGTAGTGACAGGACAAGGGGCAATGGCTTCAGAGAAGAGCAGATTTAGATTGGATGTTAGGAAGAGGTTCTTTACCATGAGGGTGGTGGAACACTGGAACAGGTTGCCCAGGGAGGTGGTTGGGGCCCCATCACTGGAGATATTCAAAGTAAGGCTCAACACGGCTATGGACAGCCTGATCTAGTTGAGGATGTCCCTGCTGATTGCAGGAGGGGTTGGACTGGATGACCTTCGGAGGTTCCTTTCAACCCAGACCATTCTATGATTTTGATTCTATGATTCTAGTAATAGACTGACTTGAACCACACTCAAATATTTATTCAGTCATCTTTGTCTGTACAAAAAAACTGACATGAATGAACTACTTTGGCACAACTTGTTAAGCAAAAGGAGTCCTCCATGATACAATGCCTTTTAGTCTAGAATAGGATGTCTTTGTCCATGTGATGGTTTGAAACTGTCTTTTGGCTTGTTTAAACAGAATGGAAGTGAGGAGGAGGAAAGGGGCTTTTGAATTAGCATGGGTTGGTTACTCAGAAGTCATGTGGCATCCAAGCAAATATCTACGCAGTTCTTTCTAGCCTTCATTCAGATAAGGAATGCATTTTCCCACAGGGGTAGAAAATTACAGCCTGTGACCCTCAAAAGAGTGGGTCTGAACGTTCCTCTGTGTAGGGAAGTTCTCATGGAGAAACAAATCAGTTCTAAATCTAATTAAGAGTTTTCAAATTTTATTTTTATTTATTTTTTAATAAAAATAGATATTCTCAAGTGAAAGTTAATTCTAATGTAAAATCAGAGAGGAGCTCTGTTTAACACAATCATCTTGGAATGAATTTTCCCAGGAAAAAAGTGACAGTTTCTGGTTGTTATGAGGGGAATACATAAGCTCCTATCCTCCCCAGCAGCTGGTTTTGCTGAGCTCTATGATGCCTGTTTTATGTTCCGTCCGCCTTGAGGAGTAGCACTGAGCACGAATTTAGGAGGAGGGAAAGGCATGAAAAATACATTCTTTAAAAAAAAAAAAAAAAAAAAGTTAATCTCTGCTGGAAGGATTGTCCATATGTAGATAAAATATGGGAGTATGAGGAACTTCTTACAGTATTAAGCCTCATCTCCTTCTCTCAGAGGTAATCAGCTCATAAGACCTGATACCTAAATCCATCAGTCACTGATGTAAGTAGGAAATACCTACTTAAACATTAACATGCTAAAGGTTCTAAAGGTTTGGTAGTATATATTTACTTTGTGAATGAACCTTCTATTCGACATTTTCAAAAGCACAGGGTAAAAAAGTCAGTACATAAGTACTGTAGTACCAAGCATCATTTGTTTGTGAGTCTTGGGGCTATAGACACTGGTATGAAGGTATACAGTTAAAATAGAGCTATGTATAATTTATCTGTGGCAGAAACTCAGTGCTGCAAGAAAGAGGTTTCTGCAGAATATCATGCTTTTATAAACTGTATAAGCAACTAAAATTGAAGGGAGCTTTTGCTTCATTACCTCAGCAATCGTGATCTGACCTTTTGGTTGAAGTTGTTAAAAATGTTTTGTTCTCCTTTGCGTACCAGGAATTAACATTTTTCTAAACTCCATGAACCCAAGCTATGTGAATGCTTAGTAGTTTGCAAATAGTTTTTCAATGTCACATTTCTATAACAGTGTTACAGAACAAAACTAATTGCTGTCTGCAGTGGATGCAATTCTATTCACAGCAAGATAAATTGGATTTCTGAACTACGATTTCCATTGTGTTACCTCCATGTATCATGAGAGTCATCCTGATGTGCACAGCAGTGGGCCTGCTTACTTATACACTGAACTACAGCTTTATGCAGAATGCATCATCTTGTTTTGTTCTCAAAAAGACAGAGGGAATCTCAATATATAACTGTAGACTGCCATCTTTTGGAAGGGTTTAATGAGAACACTCATTCCTAATTAGGCACTACCTGGAGGAGTAGAATGCATAACTTCTGCTCATGGACTTAACTATTCTAGACAATCCAATCAGATGTTGAATTGGTATTTTGGCTACCAGGACCAATAAACTATCAGACTTCTTTCACTTTGGTTCTCTAACTGAAATAACAAAGTTTTTTTCATTTAGAATGCTAACTCTTAACATTAAAAAGAAATATAAAGCAAATTTTCAGTGCTGATGTTTTGTAAGATTATACTGTAATTGAAAGAAAGGAAGAAGGATGAGAAAGAAAGAAGGCTGAACTGGTGTAAGATTAAGGTTGCAATACTGCAGTTCCACAAACAGGTGATTAGTTTAACACTAAACTGAAAACCACTGCAGTTGATTATGTGTAGTAGGAGACGTCTCAAACATTTGAATTGAATCCTGTCACTTGAAAAATTTATGTGAGCCGTATAATTCAGACTATGATTTAGTCAAACTAATGTACTGATGGAAGGTGAGATTCCATTTCAATTTAAAGGAAACTACTGTCATGCATAATGCAGAAATGTTATTTCGAGCCCTTGTATTGAGAAAGAAACTGTTGAAGAATCAGATGGCTCAAAGGATTATCAGCAAGGATAAGAACCTTGATTGTCCTGGATGACACTGAACAAACTTCCTTACAATTTCACAGCAGAGCCTATTCAACACAAAATGTATAGGCAAGAGATGATTTTTCTTGCATCTAGTAGTAGATATTACCATAATTTTATGTTTCTTTAACAGTAATATCAACAACTTTTAATTTTCTGGAAGTGAAAAGCCAATCCAAGTGGAAGACACATCATGGAGATTTGGAGAGCTATGAAGACTTGACAGAGTTTCAAGGAGCAGTGATAAGGGGCTGGAAACAGTAAACCAGATTGTAGTTAGCAAGCATTTTCAGATTTCCAGAAAGACAATGTCTGGGAGTTTCTCTGTGGCTTTAAGATCAAGAATGGGCAAAATATCTACAGCGCAAACACCTGATTTTTGTCCTGTTGCGATCCCCTCTGGATTCATCAGTCCACCACTCTCTTCTGTCTCCATAACAAATAAATTTTCCACCAACACTTCATCTAATGTGAATACTTCAATGATACTGAAAATCTGCTTGTTTAACTGCCTGCAGCATTTGCAACTTTGAAATCTTACTGTCCTTTTCATTACTGTGTTTCTTCATGATTTTTCTCCCTGCCGTATGGTCTTTTTCTTATAACTCTTTTATAATCTGTCTTCATAAACTGACATGTTACTTCTGATAACCTGTCAGTCTTTGTCCATTTCTCAGATAATTTTGCCTCCTATTAACCTACTGCAGAATAAAATATTGTCAGACAAGACAAGATAGTTGATAACGTAATTATTCACTAAATAATAAATACTGTTCATTTTTACAATCAAGTGTAAATATTTTATCTGCCATTTCTGTTTCAATAAGAAAAAAATAATCATTTCTCTGATGTGTACTATCATTCATGTGTTAAAAAAAAAAAAAACCAAAACTAAAAACCACACAACAACAACAATAACAAAACAGCTATCAGGGCTTCTTGCAAACATCAGGTACTAGCCACATTACTTAAGAACAGATCCACAAAACACCTTCAGACTAGAAAGCAGCAAAGAGCTGATTAAGCAGAAACACTAAAATCCGTGAAAGCGACTCTTTTCTTGTACCCTAACCACAAGCACTCAGAATTCTGAGGTGCTTCTGGGTATATTGGGCTGTGCTTTTTACATTAACAGTTCTTGTCCAAAAAAGTACTTTCAGAGGATTTTTTTCCGCTCTGTATCTCCTCAAGGTTTTTACATGGTTGCTAACACACTCATATGTAGAAAGAGGCTGTGTACATTATAGTTTTCCGTAAGAGTGAGATGAAGCCTTGAAAGCAGAAGCAGAAACAGCTCCTTACCATTAGATTGCAGTCAGTCCTTTTTTCTCTGCTTCCTAGTCTCTATAGATATTGAATTTTAAATTCTGCACAGCTATGCTCTTCCTTGTAGATATGACTTTATGTATATAGACTCTTCCAGGGTATGAAGAGACTGGTTCTGAATCCCTTCATGATATGAAAAAGAGAGAATGCAAGATTTTTGCTCTGCAATAAAGTGCTTTAACCACTTCTGTTCTGTTTTGACCCCTTAAAGAATGGTAAAACAGAAAATAATTTCACTCACAGAGGAAAATCTTGTCTAGAGGCTGTGAAGATTTGGCCACCCACTCACACATCAGAAAAAGTTCCTGTGGAACAGATAGACGGTTCTTACTAGTGTCATGTCAGATTTCAGTTTGGTCTTGACCTTAAAAATAAATCCTTTCTTTTGTATGAAACAAACACTTCACCTGTGATAAGGTGTGACAGTGCACTCACTGAGCTCAGGAACTGTGTCACTCAGCAAGTTTGCCACCACCACCAAGTTGTGTGGTGCAACTGACACACCAGAGGGAAAGGAGGTACCTTGACAGGCTTGAGATACAGGCTCATGCAAACCTCATGAAGTTCAACAAGGCTAAGTGCAAAGTCCTGCACAAGGGTTGAGGAAATACCAAAGTATTATCACTACATCCATTGTCCATTAAATTGCTCCCACAAGTGGTGCCAATCTAAGACTTATTGCAGAGATAATCTGCGTTGGAGTATGGAATTGGCCAAGCATTCAGTGACACTCTAAAGGAGCATGTAAATAAATTCACACAGGGTGAGTCCTTGGAAAGAGAGGCTTGTTTTTGCAAGATCTTGAAGGTCTTTTCCAACCTGGTTAATTCTGTGATTCTGTGTGATATATTTGTATCTTTAATGTGGATATATAAGTGGGAGCAAGGCATCCAGAAAATGTCTTGCTGAATTCTGCTTGCTTAGGAGGTCACTTTGTAAGTTAAACTGGTTTTGTTCTACAGGTTATGGTAGCTTGTTTTGTGCTTATCAAGGATGATTCAGGCTCCCAACTGTGGTTATGAAGGCTAACCTGGGCTCCCAATCATGCTTGTCAAGGATGCTCAGGCTCCATAGACTTGGTTCTCAGACTAGCATTTCCCAGATTGGCAGAGATTTTTCTGTCACTATTTTAGCAGGCATCTTTTTTTTCAATTTCTTTTCTCCATTATAGCCAGGTCATCTTTATGGCTGCTCTGGCAGAATATTTCTTCTCACTGATGTTAAGTTGGTAACACACAATGAGGGAAGTATCGAAAGCTGAATCTATTCTGCTTTATCTGTAAATACTTTCATTTCCTTTTCATCTTACCACATTTTTGATGGTGAACATTTTTGATGGCAAACATTTCCATTAAGACTTTAATTTACAATGCCTGAACATTCAGAGGGTTCATATTGAGGAAATTAAAGTGGAGAAATTTACCCTTGTAAATTTACCAACAGGCAAACCATTCACACTCCAGCGTAGGTGACTTCAGCTACATGCTATGAGCACTTTTCTATGAAATACTGTGAGCTCCACCTGACATTCAGGGAACCCAGGGAAACTGGGTTGGAAAACGAGGTTTGTGGTAAATCCACAATAATGTATCACAGAAAATCTCTTTAAATAGTTTTACCACTGAATAGTGCTAGCCTTCCCTGCTGAGAGTCAATAGAGCACTAATCTTCCCAGCATTTGTTTTATCACATATTTTTATTTTAATACAAGTCTAAGGCCAATATTTGGATTAGTCTCCAGTGGGTCAGATATTGCAGAAAGATGCACAAACCCACAATGCCTATAATCAAAAGCTTACATGAAAAAGAAACAAAATCAAAAAACCCCTCACCAAAAATCAGGCACAGATGCTTCAGAAAGTTGTATAACATAGAAGGAAAGTTACCACAATTATGACTTTTGCATACTATGTTACTTTAATTTTCCAATGCTTGAAATGGAATTGTAATCCCTTCCCTGTGTTCTGTAACAGTTTGCTTCAAAAATAATTCTGTAGTTCCTGGGTGTCCTTTATGGACTAATAGCTGCTCACTGCAAGCAAAAGATCACATTTTGTTTATTTCCATCTTATTAGGAAGGTTCACGTTTTTGTAAGCTATGACCTTTACTTCTTGCAAGGAGAAGGAAAGAGTGGTTGCAATAAAACAAAGGAATATATATATATATATATATATATAAAAGTATGATAATAAGAATCTGGGTGGGAGTGACAGATGAGGAAATTGAAAAGAAGAAACCTTTTATGAAAAGAAAAGTTTACTTTAAACAAGTTTAAAATAAACAAGCAAAAAACAAAGAAACAAAAGTTTGTAAAGTTGTAATGAGAAGGGAAAATGAAAAAAACCCCAAAAACATTGTTTGGCTGAATTAAAACCAGAATGACAAATCTAATTCTGTTATTTATTTTCCAATTTGAAAATATCTTTCATTTCATGAATTAGCTCCAAATTAATTGAATAGCTTATATGCTACTAATGTAATATCCTATGCCTATACAGCCAAACGTATCCCTAAAATAATGAATAGATTTTAAATTAAAGATGCAAATTTCAGCAGATGGAGGATCCTATTGTGAATAATCAAAACACTTAACAAGGAAAATGAAATCAATGCCTAAACACTTATCCTGTAGAAATTTATGTATTTATGAGGGAGACATCATTGCTCCCTACAGCTACCTGAGGGGAGGTTGGAGTGAGGAGGGGGCAGCCCCTTCTCCTTGATGACAAGCGACAGGACTAGAAGAAATGGTTACAAACTGTGCCAGGGGAGGTTCAGACTGGATGCTGGGAAATATTTCTTCACTGAAAGGGGCTCTCAAACACTGTAATGGTCTGCCCAAGGCAGTGGTAGAGTCACTATCCCTGGAGGTGTTTAAGCAGTGTGTGGACCTGATGCTTAGGGATATGATTTAGGGTTGACCCTTCAGTGATGGGTCAAGGGTTGACTAGATGATCTTCAGGGTCTCCTCCAACCAGATATATGTTGTGATTCTGTGATTCTATGCTTCTGTGATGTATATTTTACACTTGTTGTGATGTATCCAAATAACATAATCCAAGCCTATTGGATTACAGTAAATTGGAAATGAATAAATGCAAATAAAACCTCAGTAATTGCTCAACTGTTAAGATCCAATATTATAAAGAGCACAGAGTTGAAGTACAGAAGACAAAGAACACAAATATAAAATGTATTTTCCCAGGTCTTCCAAAAGGTAAAGTCTGAACTTTATAGTCAAAATAGTATATTGCAGTTTGTGTGAAAATGCACAGAGAATTCCACAGAAGTTGTATAGAAACATGATTAATATGATAATTCTCTATCAAAAGGGTAGCAGGACTCCTTAAAGTTCACACAGACTCTTTAAATTGGAACACAACATATCATTATTTAGGGCTAAATGACAACTTTTCTGAGAGCTGGATGTGTCAGAGGAAAAAGTTATTCCAAGAATGTGAAGGTATATGTGGCTAATGGAAGCTACTTATCAACTACTGCTAGGAACTGACTGGAAATATTCCTTGACTCAAAATCACAGCTACATTTTTAAAATATGGACTGAAACAAAAAGAAAACCAAAATCTTCCATTTCCCTTTCCTCTCTAGTATGGGAATTTTTAATTATCTTTAGAACAAAAAAGTTAATAAAAAAAGTTTTAATTAAGATTTTCCTCAAAAGCCATAATAGACCTCAAAGGTTAGAGGTTATAAATAGATTTTTTTTTCTAGAATTAGCAGAAAACTGGAGGTCTTGCGAGCCTTTACTACAGAGCACTCCAGAATCAGTCAGGAAAAAAAAAAACAACACTTCCTCCAGGGAGCACAGCAGCTATAGATTTAAAAACAAAACAAGCAAAAAAGACCAAACAAAAAGGAATCTGTTTATTTTTTTTCCAATGAACAATAACCAAAATTTCCAATGCTAAGCCACTCTTGATCATGATGTCTGTTAATGATTTACTTCAAAAGCTTAGTTTCAGCTCCTTCTGTTGTGGATTCAGGATGATGACAGTGCTCCATTCCTAATAAGACACATTTCTTATTGGATAAACTAATCCTTACTGTGTCCTTTATATAGCCTGGATTCTTACTGTGGTCAATGCCAATAGGGCCTGCTGTGAAAATGCACATCTTAAAATGTCCAATCCAAATTTAAACTACCAGATCTTTGCTGAGATCTAACATGGATTCAGGAATAAATGTCAACTGAGTGCATTGCAACAGCATTTAAATTATTTCAGCATTACATGATGCTGCCAGGTACTGAGAGGTTAAGGAAGTACTTATTGTGTGCTTTAAATCACCTTGACATTCAGTACTCACATGTCATCTTGAATTTCCTCTGTGTTCCAACCTTTCCTGTTTTCTTTGCAAAATCCACAATGTCCATTTCCTGAAATTCACACCGCCTCAGGAGTCTCTAATGCAGCCTCTTGCTCCCAGCAGAGACCAGTCTGATCTCAAACCAGGTTGCTCAGAGATTTTCCAACTAGATCTTGAAAACCTCCAGAGAAAGGGATTGCACAGCCTCTGTGGGCAGCTTGTCCCTTTCCCTGACTGTCCTTATGATGATTCCCCCCAGCCTGTTACACAAAGCCAGAATGTCCTCTGTTTCAATTTATGATATCCCTCTCTCAGCCTATTTCCACACGAAAAGATTAGTTCCATTTTGTCAAAAAATACTCATTTTTTGGGAAAACTGTTTATATCCTTTCCAGCTTTCTCTTCTCCATGTGTTATGAATCCTCATGTTCATTAACTCTCCAACCAGATGTTTCACATCAACTACCAAATAGAAAAGATGTTTTGTTAATTCCGTCAGCATCATAATGAAACATCTGCTTTTCATATATCCTTCAGATATTACTGGATTATTTTTCCTGTTGAATTTTACAAATAAGGGAAAGTAAACAAGTACATCTCTAAGTTGGTATTCATGCCTGAACTTGTTAAAATATGATGTGACAATGAAGGAGAAATAAAAGTTTGTGTGTTTATTTCATTGATGCAAACATTCTTTTCTCTTAGTAGACTGTTAAGCTATTTTATGCATTGCAGTGCATTTATTTATTTGTCACTGACACCTCTGCTATTTCCTTCCACTAGATACAGAGTCCAGGGATGAAAACCTGGTCCTCTAAATGCTATCAGGAGTTCTTCTGTTTTCAAAGGGGACTTTCACAACAGACTCTGCATGTTTTATAAACAAAAATACTGCTTACTTTGGTGCTTTCATCTCCTTTTACAAATCAGAGATATTTATTCCTTTCTATCCATTCTATTTTAAATCCTTGCAGGAAAGGATGCACTTGAAATTATTTAACTTGAAAAAATATACCATGTATATAGAGTTTAGGTTACAAACAAGAGGGAATGGCCTCAAGCTAAGACTGGGTAGGTTTAGACTGGATATTAGGAAAAAAAAATTCAGGGAAAGAGTGGTCAGGCATTGGAATGTGCTGCCCAGGGAGGTGGTTGAGTCAAAACCCTGGATGTGTTTAAAGGTGGTTTGGATATGGTGCTTGGGGATATGGTTTAGGGATTGAACTTGCAGAGGAGGGTTATTGGTTGGGCTTGCTGATCCTGAGGGTCTTTTCCAACCTGGATATTTCTGTGATTCTGTGACAATTGGGATAAATTTTCATCAAATTTTGATGGATCTTCCCTATTTCTTTGCCAGACAAGATGTTACTAGGAATTAATTTCTATATATCTGAAATAGCTACAAAGATTGATGTGCCAATATCAGTTTTACTAGAAGCACTGGTTTTGAAACAGCAGAGGTATGTATGCATGTTTGCACAATTCTAGTTTTCAGCCTCATTGTATTAAAATATGTAACTCTTGGGAAAGAAAGCCTAGATGTGTATTTTAAGCTAACTAGTACTGACTTGAGTACATTATACTTAATATAGTGGAAAATATGATATATAGTCATATCTAATATATGTTAGCTGGAAGATAGAATATATTTCCAATTTTCTTTCCAGACAGGTAATCCTGCTCTGGCAGTGGGGCTGGACTAGAAGATCTTTCGAGCTCCCTTTCAACCCCTAACACTCTGTGATTCTGTGATAATTGAAGTACTACTTACAAGAAAATCACTATTCCATTCTCTAAGATCCTCTTTTGAAAGTTTTATAACCTTAGTTAGTTTCACTCTACCATACGTTTTGGGTTTTTTTTCCACTTGTTCTTGGTACTTTTTTCTCTTGAATAAAGCTGAATATTCATCAAGAATAATTTATCTTTCCTGGTATCAGCCACATTACAAAGCTGATTCTTTCTCAGCCCTTGATATGCAGTCATTCCTCTTCTCATTATTGCATTGCTAGCTTATCTGGCTTGTTTATAGTCCATTCAAGTAATGTATAAAGATAAGAAATTGAAAAGTCATTTGGAAGCCTGCAGACATTCCATATGGTAGAGGTTCAAAGAGATGTGTTCTTTTTCCTGTCAAATAAACTTTTGTGATATATTCACTATTTCTTTTGCCATCCTTGATTTTGTTCAGCCTCTCCCTTATGGATGAGTCAACGTGGAGGTCTTCATCAATCAGATGTTTATTCCATCATTGCTAATGTCCTGCTCTTCAAATAAGCATCTTCAGGGGGAAAAAATAAATTGAAACAATAAAATAAATATGTACATGCATCAGATGATGGAGAAAAATAAAAAAGAAGAAAAAAAGACAATAAATGAGTAAAGTTTAAATTGTGATTAAGAAAAGTCCAGTCTGTGACAGAAGTAAATTTCATACATGAAGAATAGTTTCAGTAGATGACCTAAAACCTAATAAGACAGACTTAATACAATGAACAGCCAAGACAAATCATGCCAGATCAAAGTTATAAATGCTGCTGGGAACTGTGTGAGGTCTCCTACTGCTTCCCATAAAGCATTCTCATTATAAAACACCCACTGCCAATGTTGCTTGTAAATCAATGATCAGGGAAGATGGGCTAAGTTTGAGGAGGCTCCTTAAAGGTGAGCTGAAATACCCTGGCAATGCAGCAGGGGACACCAGCTTTGCTGACTTAGAACTGAGTAGATAGTAGGCCATAGCAAAGGATTAACGAGTAACTACTGCTCTGCTAATTAGAAGTCAAGTTGGTGTTTAATGGTTTAATCAAACTGTAAATAAGAAGAGACATGCAGAAAAGCCACCAATAGCTCTTGTGGTGACACTTGTACAGATGGTTTGGGCACTGAGGATGACATTTATACATATTTATGTGCCTGTTAACCTGATGTGAAGAATAAAATATTTTCTGTCTGTGAGGTATTTTTCTTCCCAGAGGCAGAGAAGGAAATCACAGAACACTACTAGAGGAACACAGTGACCTCTGTGGAACCTCCCAGTAAATGGCTTAACACAGTAACCAAATTACTCCCCATGAAGAAGTTACTGGCCTAATATATCAGAGAGGTTCTCTAACGTGCTGGTTTGGAGAATGTAGAAGGGAGCTTCCTGTTCAAGAGAAACCTTCATCGGACAGCGAAGGAAAATCAGCAGCTGTACCTGGTAAGTTTTCTCTGGTCCATGCATGGAACAGGTCTAGTGGAACTAGACCTTCTAGTGGGACCCTCCTTCACAGAGGGTGCAAAAGAAAGCATTTTCAATGAATTTGTCTGGATGCCATGTTCCACCTGACTATGTCATCTTACCAGAAAGCAGTTTAGGATACTTTTAACACTTCATCCTAAGTGATCAGGGTTAATGGAAGGGAGTGATTCAAGGACAAAGGCTCCTACAGGTGACCAGGGCAGCAGTGAGGCATCTTCATCACAAGCACCCCACTTGCCAAGTACACTGCAGCCCTGCATTTGAAAGGCTATGTTTGGCCTAAAGAACAGATGATATACGAAAATGCATACCAGTATGACCTGACAGGTAATGCAGGCACTCATAGAGGTCATATTGCCTCTGAAGCTAAGAAAGTTGGCCCACATGATGGCCAAATCTCAGAAAATTACTTCTATGTCTCACTTCACCAAACATCTGCACTTCCAGTTGATATGCAAGAAGTCAGTGCATTGTCCTTGGATTGATAGGTTTCCTCCTGAGGTGATATGACTGGTGGCACTAAGAGACCTTCAATCCAGGCAGCAGCATTTTAGATCTTTCTCCTTCCCAAGCTCAAACATCACCCAGCAGAAATTGTAGTGTATTGTTAAGTATTCAGGAACTGTGTTTTTGCAGCAAGTGCTAGAACCAGGAATCATGCCACATTGTTTTGTTTCCAAAGGAATTCCAGAAAACATAAGAATTTGTATAGGTAAGAGAAACTGAAGGTAAGACCAATAAAACACCCCTCATCCATAAGTACATTATATCTTTCTGCAGGAAGCATCTCACTTTTCTGCAGGGTACCCCAACCTTTGTGGAACACTTCTGTCCCTGAAGACCCTTCTCTTTCTCCATTTCCTCCTGTTGGTAACAGTCCTGCAGAGGACACTGCTCACCATATCTCCTAATTTCTGTGCCATGTTAGAGCTCTTCCAGCCTCATTATCTCTATCCAGCAAATATCTTAAAACTTCTTACTAATACCTGCAGGATAAGGAAAGGAATTTCCAACCAAAACATAAACTACAGTCCTGGTTTCTTTACCAACTACTCTAATTAATAATTCTGTTTGTCTGAGAGACCTTTCAAATGAAGGTTCAGGTTGACAAACATAACCTCAGGAATTCTTTTATCCTTTGTTGGAAATCAGTCACTCAAACTCCTGCCTGACAAAACAGACACAGGTTTAGGTAAGTCCTTATGGAGGTTTCTTCACTGTGGTTAGGTTAGACCTCTAAAAACTGGTTTTAGAAGTGAAAACACCTAAATTTTTAGACTAGGAAACATCTAATGTTGCCAAATGTTTCCTGAAGTGTGCATGAACACTTGTGTGTGTGCATGTACGAAAATAGATACTAAACTAGTACATAGGGACTAAAAATCGCTACTTGCTGTAGCTTTTTCTATCACCCCAGAGCAGGTGGCCTGCAGTATTTAGAGCTTATTTACAACTATTTGAAATGCTTGTTTCAAAACAGAACTAGTCCTGAGGAAAGGGTTTTGCCTGAATGCTGGTTTTATGCAGCCATCCCCAGCTAGCAAGCTTGCTGGCTTAGAATTCTAGTTTTGGAGTATTAGTCATGGCAGCTAGCAAAAATATCAGTTTGCAGTTTATCATTCATTGTTAGGTTCAATTAATAGAACCTAAGCTTAATTTGCAGCACATTTTCATTTGGTTCCCAAACATGCATTTGCTAGTCACTAGATAATAACAATTGTTTAATAGCATAATCAGTTAGGCTTTGGTTTGCAAGACATACATCTTGTAACCATGTGATTTCCAGTAATTACTTTTAATTCAGGCTATAAAAAATTCCATGTCATACTCACCAGCAAGACCGGGAAAGAAGCCAGACACAGTGTAACTTTTTATGATTAAATAAAAAGAATCTTATTTTCCAAACTCTGTTCAACTCCTGTTTTAGTAGACAATTTTCCATGCAGCTATTTCAGTGTTAAATCTGTGAAGGCTAATCAGTACAGGATTAAAATGAAACAGAATATAGGAAGTAATGTCTAGACCTTAGTAATGTCCATCCTTCCATAGACCAGCTGCTCTACAGGCATAGCAATGAGAAGGTTTAAAAGACAACAGCTCCAATGCATTAACACAGAGGATTCCTCAAAACAAGACATTGTAACCTGTGGTTTAGGGGAGGCTCCTCTGAAAGGGTTGGCTTAATTTAGGAGATACCAACAAGCCCTAGATTTACTGCATTTCACATCCTGCTTTGAAGGGTGTCTTAGAATACTTTTCTCAGCTAAAGAGATCTCACTTAAATTTACTGCAAAAATTTATTCATCAATATCTCAATCTTATTTCATCAACAAAGTTATTATGAATTTGCAGCTACATTTTATTTTCATTTCATTATATTCATTCATTTGACAGCTAAGGGCCAACACCAGCAGAATGCACCTAATGTGTTGTCAGGTGCTTTGGCTTTGGTGATGATCATGATAGAGCACACTACATCTCTCAGTGAATGTGCATGTTAAAGTACAGTATTGATAGAAGTCATGCTGGTAATCAACAAGCTCCTCTTCAGTGTCAGCAAACTTTTCTGAATCACACAAACTAGCAGTTTAAGACACATTAAACACACTAAAATTTTCCTTCTATCTATAACATAAATTTGAAAAATCTGTTAGCTAGACTGGGTTTGGTAATTTTGATTGTATGATTCTGTTTTGCTTCCCTCCAAGCTAGGCAGCCCAGCTCACTAACCTTTACAAGTATAGCAACATTCTTATGTTAAAAAAAAAAAAATTCTCTCTTCTTTTTCCTAGTTTTAAACAATACCTGCATATCATTTTCTTACTGTATCTGCTGAGCAGAATTGAATAAAAGTGCTTCAATTTATGCATAAAACTTCTCAAACCACATTTTGTGATAAAGTGCCTTATGTTATTAAGAACTGTAATATAATTGCTGCACATCAGTTTCATTATGCAGCTTATTTTAAATGGGATAGAATATCTTAATAGTCCAACAAAAGACATATTTTATAACTTATAACTGGAGATATATATGTAATTTTCCCCATAAAATATGCATGAATGATTTTCAGCCCCATTTAACTAATGTGTTTTGGAATGTCTTTGCAATAGTAAATGCAACAAATCTCAGGCATGAAGATAGCCTCTGTGCTATTCTGGAATGTGACACACTGATCACCAGATATAAAACTGTAAACTATGTCAGAAAATAAAAATGTCCACACATCATAAACAAAAAGAAGTGTGTGCATCCCTAAAATTGACTAGGAGAGCCTCTGGGAGCTGACTGTTAGCTGCTCCACAGATGGATGTAAAAGACGGAGAGTAGACTGCAATCAGTTATAGATCCAGAATCAGCAAGGCATCTAAGCCTGAAAGGTCACATTGTCCTCTGGCCCTATCCCACATATTTGCTATGAAAAGTGCATCACACCTTTCCTTTGTGTTATCCTGACACAGATCAGAGGTGCAGGGGATTGGAGACTCATCCCCACTCTTTCTGAAATCAGTGGGAACAAGCTTCGTTCCTAAAACTGAACAAAGAACAACAACAAAAAAAAAAAAAAACAAAAACCAAAACCAAACACACCAAAACCCAAACAAAAACTAAAACAAAAGTAACTTTGCATATATGTTACAAAAGTACCTTAAAGATGCTGTTAGCAATCATTCATTCAAGCCAGAGAATGTTACATTAGAAGTAGATGGCTAAGATTTCAAAACTGCAAACAAAAATTCTTGAACCCAGAGTCATTTCACTTAAGTCAGAAATATAACTCAATGGAAACAGCCTAGGAAATTAGCATCCCAAATGCTCCCTTAATCAATAGCTGGAGCTAACTGGCACCATGGAGCAAGTCAGCACACCTAAAATCTGGATTTGCCAATGCTTGGTCTCTTGGAAGAAAAGTGATTTTTTGCAACAGACCACAGAAAAAAAACCCAAACCATCCATTTCCAGACACAGGCAACAGAACCTCAGTTCTGCTCCCCTCCTAGTGAATTTGTAAACCACTCACTGAGAATTATGCTCTCACCTATTTCTAGGCCTGTGATTATTTCACTTGTGACTGCTCGGAAGTTCAGTTTCAAGAGGCATAATGAAGCCCAATTTTGTTTTGGATACAGTAGATTTTGTTATTAGGACATATTTCTGGGAACTGGTGAAGCAGTGATTCCTGGAAACCATTTCCAGGCACATTAAGGTCAGGAAAATTGTCAGGAGTAGCCAATGTGACTTCACCAAGGAGAAGTCATACCTGACCAACTTCTAAGATGAAATGGCTGGCCTGGTAGATGAAGAGAGAACACTGGATATTGCCAGTCTAATCTTCAGTAAGGCTTTTGACACTGCCACCCAGAAGATCCTCAGAGAGAAGCTATTGACATACATGCTGCATGAGTGGACAGTGAGATAGGCTGGCTGAATGGCCAGTTCTAAAGGGTAGTGATCAGAAGTGTGAAATCTAGTTGGAGACCAGTCACTAGCAATATACCCCAGGAATTTATACCAGATCCAGTCCTTTTTAACATGATAGAGCAGAGTATATCTTCAACACACTTGCGAACACCAAACTGGGAGGCATGGCTGGTATACCAAAGGGTCATCTTTCTATCCAGAGGGATCTCAGTAAGCAGGAAAAACAGACTGATAGGAACCTCATGAAGTTCGCATGGAGAAGTGCAAAGTCCTGCATATGGGGAAGAAAAACCACTGCACTTATATTGCTGGGGTCTACCTAGCCAGGCAGCAGCTTGGCAGAAAAGGCACTGGGGGTTCCCTGGTGGACATTCAGTTGAAAACGAGCCAGC